>NC_091434.1:145759568-145824451 GCF_964237555.1 Oryctolagus cuniculus
ATTGGAGGAACAGCAGAATTTCCTTAATATTCTTAAAAATGACTTGTTTTTATTTATTTGAAAGTCATAGCTACAGAGAGACAGGGAGAGATAGTGAGAGAGAGATCTTCCATCTTCTGGTTCACTCTCCAAATAGCTGCAATGGCCAGGGATGGGCCAGGCCAAAGCCAGGAGCCATGAACCAGGAGCCAGAAGCTTCTAGTGGGTCGCCCACACGGGGCCCAAGCACCTGGGCCATCCTCCACTGCCTTCCCAGGTGCATTAGCAGGGAGTTAGACCAGAAGTAGAGAAGCTAGGACCCAAAGTAGCACCCTTATGGGATGCCAGTGCCACAGGTAGTTGCCTAAGCCCCTGAGCCACGAAACCAGCCCCAAGTTTCCTTAATCTTAACAATAAAGCTGTAATCACAAGTTACTTAACAGCTATTAAAAAGTGTTTTCCTTATGCATATGTAGAGATATTAAAATGACTTAGAATTCTAAGAAATGATACAAAGGAATAGGCATACAGTATAATCAAATATATCTAACACACAGAAAAATGGCTCAAAATGCACACAGATGTACAAAGATACATGAAACACATTTTTACAGACATTGAACGTTCTATGAAGTTCTTTTAAGTTTATTTATTTATTTGAAAGGTAGAGTGAGAGAAAGGGAGAGAGAATGAGAGAGAGACAGACAGACAGACACACACACAAACATACACACACACAGAGCACTTCCACCTATTGGTTCACTCCCCAAATCTAGGTTTCCAAGGTGAGTGGCTGGAACCCAAGTATCTGAACCATCATTGGCTTCTACCTTCCAGGCACATTAGCATGAAGTACTGAGTAGCTAGAACTCAAGTACTGCAATACGGTACGTGGATGTCCCAAGCAGCAGTTCATCAATTGCACCACAACACCCACCCCTTTGAGTTTTTTGATGAGGTCTTAAAATCCTACATCCACAGGTCTATAGTATCTGGCCCCAAGCCCCTAGATTCTCTCAGCCAAAGTACAAGTGAAAGTCTGAACAATCACCCTACGACGTATGGGTTTGATGTGCCAATGAATGAATTCCCACTCAAGGCAGATGAGTAGTTGTGTCTTTCTTCCCTCACCTCTGGGGGTTTCTCTGCTATCCAATCATGTGGCAATGGAGCTCCCATTCTTGCCATCTCCCAACTGAAATCCCTGAGTGTGAGATTGGAAAGATACTCTTGGATACATGTAGACAATTTTTGTAAAATCTGGAATTTCTCTTCCGAATGATGGCTTTGTACCTTGCCATCAGAGTTCATAAGGCACTTATGACGGAGTTTTTCAGACACTGTATGCACATTGTCATAGACACTGTTTAAGAGTCAGTAAATTTTAGATTTCAAGTGACCAAGCTTGTTGTGAAAAGAAAAAGAAAAAAGAAACCCAGGAAGAAAGAAACAAAAACATAAATACAGGATTCCCTTGTCAATAGTTGACTTTGGAAGGAGATATCACTCACTCTAAGTTTTACTCTTATCCCAAGCAGGTAACAGGGAACAATGAGTGTGTTTTAGAGCTGCTCTAAGTTGGAGATGCAGTGTTTTCTAAAGTGTCTTTATTTTTTTAAATTTATTTTGCCTCAAGAAAAGCCCAGTTTTTCTAATTGTCTGTGAATAAAGAAGCCCAAGCCCAAGCCCAAGCCATTGGGGGCTTTATTGCATGCACGAAGCTCTCTGAGTGCTATTTTCTTCCCAATCTGTTTCAATTACCAGCATTGCTGGCTCATTCCAAGTGACCACACTGATGTCATGAGAATTGCCAAGTTTCGCCATAGTCTGTTTCTGAGGTGAGAGGGAAACCCTGACGCAGACAAGCAGCCACGGCTCCTAGAGGATGCTGGGATACTCACGTTTGTCCATTACTCTGAGGGCTCCTTCGAACTCTTCAAAAGAATCACATTTCAAATGTTATCTGTCAACAGTACCAAGTGATGACAAAGTTAAACATTAAACACTTTAAAGGCATAATATTAAAAATTCCTGCACTGGGTGGGGTAGAGACTGTGGCTCTGCTCCGCTTTTATAGATGATTCTTTAGGGGTTGACAAGCCCATACAAATGTGAAATCCAAGAAATAACACTGTGCAGTGAAAGGACAAGTTAAAAAATGGCCAAATAATCAATAAAGTGTGGAAACTCATCTGTTGTGAGCTACCATTGATGGCTGCATTAACCCTCGCAAATGAACTTCCTACCAACGATGGCTACATTAACACTAGCAAATAAACATCCTAAAAGTAGTGTGTTCTTGTTTTCTCTCTGAAGAATCTCACTTTTTAGATTCGCCACTGGCTGAGAAAATGAATGCAAACTGCCTTATAAATAAATGGATAGGAATATTCTTCACCTATCTATTGTTATTGCTGATAATCTTTTGAACACACAATATTTTGCAATGCACAAGATTGCAAAATCTCATTGTATATGAGGTTGTGTTGCCTCCACAAGGATGGTAACTGCTAAAATGTATCCTGGTCTCAACAGTTACTATCTGGGCTCAACAATTACCATCTGCTCCCAACAATTGTTATCTAGTTTCAGCAATTGCTCTCTGGGCTCAATAATTGCTATCTGATCTTATCAATTACCATCTGGTCTTGTGAATAAATACCACTTTTTTTCTTTTAAAAAAAAGAACCCTAAAACTCTAATTTTTGTTCTGATTATATAAAATTTGTGCATCCTGATAAATTGCATTCAGGATACGATTTATGAAGTTGAAACATCTTAACTACCTAATTTTAAAAATTTGAATAGTCAGCATAATTTTTATAGTTGTAACTAGCTGCAGATTCTTTTTTTTATTTTTTTATGTGAGACAGTTACAGAGACAGAAAGAAAGGGAGAGAGAGAGGGAAGTTTACTCTCCAAATGTCCACAATAGCTGGGCCTGGGCCAGGCTGAAACTGGGAAATGAGATCTCATTCCAGGTCTCCCATGTGAGTGGCAGGGACTCAGCCACTTCAGTCATCACCTGCCACCTCTCAGGATGTGCATTAGCAGGGAGCTGGGGTTGGGAGTTGGAGCTGGGACTCCCAACCAGGTATTCCAAGATGAGATGGAGGCATCTTAACCGTTAAGCCAAATGCTTGGACCTAACAGCAAATTCTGCCTACGATGTTTTTTACCTAAGTCTTAAGTACTTTTACACGTTCAGATTTTGGAGCCTTGGATTCTCTATCCACTTCTTTTATTGGCTCTACTGAACAGTCCACAGAGAAAGGGCCACTTCAGAAATGGAATTTTAAGGTCAACTCAGAGCCCAGAGCAAAGACTTTTGGGTCCTTTTATAACAGCAATAAAATGTATGTGTGTGTGTGTATGTGTGTGTGTGGTGTTAGATTTATGGGTAAATACCACATTAAGTAGGGGAATTTCACAGGACAGAGTTTCTCCATTTCCTGCTCCCAGATTCTTTTAAACATCTAACTTAGGTTGCACACATTTGTATTTCTTTGTTTTCATTTTTGCTCAGATTTTTAAAAACCAGAATTAAATTTGCACTACACAAATCAAACACAACCATTCTACTAATAAATATTTTTAATTTTATGTTTTAAGTTCTGAGATGTGTACTAACTTCAGTTCCAAAGGAGGGAACATCCTGAAAGGCAAATGTGTATTAGTTGTATTTGCTTGTGTGATGTGTGTGTATGTGTGTGAGACTACACCATCATTGTTTCTTGGAAATCCTGGAATAAACCTTATTGAAATTCTAATTTTTTCCTTTTTTTAAAATATATACAACATTGTTATTGTCTCCTTCAGGATCAAACTTTTTTAAACACTTTCAGTATTCTTTTTATTAATTTTTCAACAAGAAATGAAATGATTCACAAGAAGTAATAAGTGTAAAAAATTCAATATATCTGAGCCGGCGCCGTGGCTCAATAGGCTAATCCTCCACCTTGCGGCGCCGGCACACCGGGTTCTAGTCCCGGTTGGGGCGCCGGATTCTGTCCCGGTTGCCCCTCTTCCAGGCCAGCTCTCTGCTATGGCCAGGGAGTGCAGTGGAGGATGGCCCAGGTGCTTGGGCCCTGCACCCCATGGGAGACCAGGAAAAGCACCTGGATCCTGGCTCCTGCCAGGATCAGCGCGGTGCGCCGGCTGCAGCGGCGGCCATTGGAGGGTGAACCAGCGGCAAAGGAAGACCTTTCTCTCTCTGTCTCTCTCTCTCACTGTCCACTCTGCCTGTCAAAAAAAAAAAAAAAAAAAAAAAAAAAAAAAAAATTCAATATATCTAAACAATATGGTTCGAAGAGAAACTTGTATTAGTTATAATCTTTGTACAATTCTTAAGATAATAATGTTACTCTTATGAAAGTTATAAAGTATTGGTGGGAATTTCCTTATAAAACAAGTTGTGACTTCCTCTTAATTCCAGTTAAGAACAGTTTTCTCGGCAGCGATGTTGCATAGTGGGTGAAGCTGCTATCTGCAGCGCCAGCATCTCATATGGGCATCAGTTCGAACACTGGCTGCTCAACTTGCTCTTTGCTAATGTGCCTAGGAAAGCAGCAGAAGATGGCCCGAGTCCCTGGGCCCTTGTACCCGCGTGAGAGACCCAGAAAAAGCTCCTGACTCTGGCTTTGGCCTGGCCTAGGCCTGGCCTTTGTGGCCATTTGGATAGTGAGCCAGCTGGTGGAAAATCTCTCTCTTTGTCTCTCCTTCTCTCTGTAACTCTGTTTTTGAAGTAAGTAAAATGAATCTTTTTTGTAAAGATTTATTTATTTATTTGAAAGTCAGATTTACACAGAGAGAAGAGAGGCAGAGAGAGAGAGAGAAAAAGGTCTTTCATCTGCTGGTTCACTCCCCAGTTTGCCGCAATGGCCGGAGCTGTGCTGATCTGAAGCCAGGAACCAGCGGCTTCTTCTGGGTCTCCCACGTGGATGCAGGGGCCCAAGGACTTGGGCCATCCTCCACTGCTTTCCCAGGCCATAGCAGAGAGCTGGGTCAGAAGTGCAGCAGCCTGGACTTGAACCGGTGGCTATATGGGATGCTGGCATTGTAGGTGGTGGCTTTACCTGCCATGTCACAGTGCCAGACACAAAAAATCTTTTTTTTTTTTTTTAAAGGAGTTTTATCTCATTTTAAACACATTTGCTTCAAACTCCTCTTTATTCTTACTGAGATCACAGACTCACTTCTTGTTCTGTGTGTAAAAATATCATCTTGGGAGACATGGTCAAGTTAGGTAGAAAAATTGATAAGAAAAATTTCATTTGTAAAAGATTTTATTTATTTATTTGAAAAGCAGAGTGACAGAGAGAGGGGAAGAGGTACAGGGAGAGAGGGATCTTTCATCTGCTGGTTCATTCCTCAAAGGACTACAAAAGCCAGGACTGGGTCAGGCTGAAGTCAAGAGCCAGGAACTCCATTTCTATCTCCCACTTGGGTGGCAGGGACCCAAGCACTTGAGGCACCCTCTGCTGCCTTCTGGGGCACATTAGCGGGAAACTGGAGTGGAAGCAGTGTAGCCAGGATTCAAAACAGCACTACAGTATGGAATATGGCCATTGTAAGCCGTGGCTTCACCCACTGGGCCACAGCACCTCCCCCAGGAGCAAAATCTTATTTAACTTGCCATTTTCAGTAAATCTATCAATAGTTTTCATATTTATAATATTTTTGAGTCTATAGGGATACAGATATTTTATTCTAATTTAAGAATACATTAGTTGGTTTGGGGATTTTAGGTTTAAATAAAATCTTGATCAATTTATAATAATTTAGAGATTTAAAATAATCATCAAAATTATTATGTTTGGGGTCGATGCTGTGGCATAGCAGGTAGAGCCACCACCTACAATACTGGCATCCCATATGGGTGCCAGTTTGAGTCCTAGATGCTCCATCTCCAATGCAGCTCCCTGCTGATGCACCTGGGAAAGCAGTGGAAAATGGTACAAGTGCGTGAGCCCTTGCACCCACATGGGAGACCCCTAATGAAGCTTCTGGCTCTTGGCTTCTGCCTGGCCCAGTGCTAGCTATTGCAGCCATCTGGGGAGTGAAGCAGTGGATGGAAGACTCTCTCTCTCTCTCTCTCTCTCTCTCTCTCTGTAACTCTGACTTTCAAATAAACAAACATGTCTTAAAAAAACACTATATGACTATTGCTATGTTTCAGTTAGTTATCTCCATGAAAATATTTATAAAATCTCTTGACCACTTTAGTTTTATCTTTTAAATGTCTTTTTCTGCTTTAACAGTCTATGAATAAGCAATTAACTCCCTTCTCCCTACAGTGATACACTCTGGGGAATTACTCACAAGGATTAACATTTCATTGGCCAAAGTAATGAAATCAATGTTGGTATTCAACTAACAAAAGAAAATATAAACATGGAGTTTTAGTGAAAACTTGTTTTGTTCGTTCCTAGAAAATCTGATTTACTGGAAATAGGCTATGGCAGGAAATGGGAAGATATTAAAACCACTCATGTAAGTTCCTAAAATCCTGTGCAAGATGAATTTGGGTTATGAAAGCTTTCTTTCTATAGGCTATTATTTGCTTCAGTACCTATTTCAGATAGACTAAAATAGGATCTGCCTATAATGGCAGAAAAAAACACAAATAATATTTGCTGTGTGTCCCTTTATCATGAAATTAAGTCCATGCACGGCAGCTCAGCTCATCAGTGCCATGATTAAACTAGAATATGCTCCCATGGAGGTTGAGGGTGGAAACCCTAAGAGTAGGAGATAGAAATCATATTGTGCTCAAACTTTCATTCAGGAGACCTTAGAACCTCGTCACTCTGTGAACCTAGGAAGTCACATCCTGTGCAGCTTAGTGAGTATTCACTCCATCCATCTGGACTTTGTCTAGTGACAGAAGAGGAAGAAGTGGATGGCAACTTGGAGCAGCAAGGCCAAAGCAAGGCTGTCTTGAAGATGACCCCTATGAAGCCAGGCGACACATGTGCCTGGCACTTTAAAGTAGTGACAGTGGCAGAGTCAGAATCTCAGTTCTCCAAGGGGAGCCACCGTAAGGCTGTGTCAGATCCACAGGTAGGACGCAAATAGATCATCTCTGCAGCCGTGAGTGGCTCTACCTCAGTGTTCCGGAGCTGGAATACACTGGGGTTCAAAGTGCCATTCAACACTTCACGCGTGGCATGCAAGATTCAGAATCACGGACTGGGAGGGTCATTATCTGAGCCATGAAAATGCCTGGCCATGGTCAACACTCTGATCTTCCTTTGAAGAGGCAGACTTTTCAGTATTTGAAGTGCTACTGATGGCATCGATTCTCTTCCTGTGCCTGGAGCAGCAAGAGCAGGATGGGAGGAAAATGAGTCTGAGGGTTGATTTAGAACAGAACTTTGTGACTACTTAGACAATTTGAAATGACATGAAGGTTTGACTTTGTTGTCTCAGATGACAGTCTGACTTTGGCTGGGCTGCTCTTTGCTGCTATCACATTACCAGATTTTGCTCCAATCTTTGTTTCTCAAGAATCACACTTGATGGGAAATCTACTTGCCAGCTTTAGGGCCCAAATCAATTGAATGAATATTCAACTAAAGCCATCCAGGGGGCAGGCATTTAGTCTAGCTGCATTTTCTTAAAAATATATATATTTATTTGAAAGGAAGAGTGGTGAGAGGAGAGAGAGAAAAGAAGGAGAGAGAGAGAGAAAGAGAGAGAGATTTTTTGATTTTTTCTGTCCATTGGTTCATTCCCCAAAATGGATACAACAGACAGGGCAGGGCCAAGGCAAAGCCAGAAATTCTAACCATGTCTCCCATGTGGGTGGCAGGGACCCGAATAATTGGGCCATCATCTGCTGCCTTCTCAGGCACATTAACAGGAAGCTAGATCAGAAAGGGAGTAGCCAGGATGCAAACCAGCACTCTGAGAGGGGACATGGGAGTAGCAAGTCATGATTTAACCCACTGTGCCAAGATGCCCACTCCTAGCCTAGCCATGTTAGTTTGAAATGTTAGATTAAGTACTCTGCCCGTTGTCCCTGATAAGTTCTTTAAAATAAATTTCCTGATGATCACAATTATGAAACATTTCATAATACTTTTTTAAAAAATCATTGGAAATACACAAACCCATCTGTATTAAATGTAGGCTTCATTCACCTACAAAGGATGGAAAGGACAATAATACTCAACGGGCATGCAGACAAAGCAGGTTTAGTTCCTTGACTCACGTACCTTTGAGCACAGCTTACACATGAACTCCAGTGACTTGAAAAACTAGAGAGAGTCAGTGAATTGGAAGCAGCAGAGAGGCACCCTGGGAACACAGCATTTTCTCATCCAGAGGTGGCTGATTGCCTACGATTCACATGCATGGCAGATGGCAAAAAGGCGGTGAGGGTAGGAGTGGCTGGCACCTTGTAGACTGCTAGGCTCCGTCTGGGCTCTTGATAAATATTAATTAAATGAATTACGTCCATTGAAGAGCACTGTTCCTGCTGCCAGTTATGACAGCCAGTCTTTGTTTTACGTGGTATTGTCATGTTAACATGACAGGAATACTGATCTGTCTTTGGAAATGTGCTACACAGACAACCCAATAGAGGTCAAGCTCAAAGGCATGCATGTTTTATAGATCCTACTTTATCAACATATTATTAAAATCATTTCCTAGTGATATTTTGATGAGTAAGTCATCTGCAACTAAAGCTATAATACTTCTGCAAAATCAATCCGTGTGTTTTAGAGTCTGGGAGAGCTTAAGGTCAATCATTTCTTGGCCTGGTGCTCTCGTGGACAAGGATGAAAATGAGCACCCAGAGCCCACTCAGGCAGGACGTTCACAATCCACACAACCCAAGAGTTGTGAAAGTGTAGCTTGAGCCTGTGAGCTGCAAACCGTTTGGAGGGAGCTCCGGGGCAAGGCTTCAGGTGAGATCAAAGCAAGGTGACCTGGAGATCAGTGATCCCCTCAAGGGAATGAGGGCTAGGTAGTCATAAAGAAATCCAGATGTTCAAAAGCATCTCTACATTAAAGTGTGCTGATGGTCCTCTGTTTGAAGGAGTGTCTCCAGTGAAACAGTCACAGAGATGCATCCTCTTTGTTAGAGCAGGGTACCAGCTTGTGGGTTCAGATGAGGACTCATTAATATTAATGTCCCAATTCCACAGGCCTTCTCATCATGGCCAGGCATCGCTCCCTCTCCGAATGTGCAATACGAAAATGCCGGCCAGTTATTTCTGGGAGCCCTCAGATGCCGTCTCCTAGTTTTCTGTTTCCTTTCCTCCAGTTGCTCCTTTTCTCCTTGTGACTGAATATTGCCAGGCTATATTCTAAAGGGAGGTACCTGCTCATTAGCCATTATCTAGGCATTTTTACGAGGACATGAGTATGCTCCAGAATTAACATATAGAAATAAAAGCTTTTCCCTCTACATTTCTAGTGATTTGTGCTCCATAGTAGAATAGACAATACCCAAGGCCCTTTCTAAATGCACCTGCCACTAGTTTTGTGCATTGGACCTAGTGCCTGGCACAGGTGAGAGACATTTTGGTTCCTTTGGTTCATCAGGAATGGGAACAAACATTCCTTGCCTAGGAAAGAGAGTGCTCACATTGGGAGCAGGTGAGAATTCGTTTCTGGATATTTTCATAGTGCTCTATTGTTCTATCATAGTACTTAGAGATTTTGTTAATATTACTTCTTTGTCCATCCTCCACCCAACTCTTTATTTGTAGCAGAAACTAAGTATGTCTGTATATCTCACTGTTCCCTACCAGGATCACAATGTTGCACAGGTAGTGTGTACCATTGACAAGGGATTCCCTGAAACTAAGTTGCAAGGGCCCCAATTCTCAACTTTAATAAAACATGGCAGATGTTTCAGTGATTTGGAAGGAATAAATCCTGTTACATACTTTCATGGCTCTCCTATAACTTCATTAAAAATTCATGCATAAGGCTTCATTGTTCTACTCACTTCCAGGAAGGTATTACACTATAATGTAATCCCTTTTGTGTTGGGCAAGCTGATGATGATGCAAGTGCTATTTGAGGGGGCTGAGATTTCCATCAACCCAGCTTGAATGTCCCTAAAGGATGAAAATGAGCAAAAGAAGTAAATAGCAGAGAAAAAAATAGGAGTTGGGGCTAAGGAGGCAACAAAAGGACAGAGACACGTACTCTTTTGTTATTCTACAAATATTTATTGAGCACCAAGTCGACAGGTATTGTTCTAGATGCAGAGAGCACAGTAGTGAAAAAACTAAGGGAAACAGACTACAAAGGACTTAATAAATCAACGACAAGTACGTTAAATATTTAGATACGTGTTATGAAAAATGCAGTAGAGCCACAGGATAAAACATGATCAAAGCATACAGCTCTTTAATACAGTTTGATTGAGGACCAGTATCTCTGAATAAGAAGGAGAGAGCATAGAAAGGTATCGGACAAAACATTGCAGAAAAGGAAGCAGTATCCTGAGGACAATCAGGTAATACTTGTGAATAAAGTTCCCTTGAGGTTATCTGGTGAATCAGAGTGCATGAACGAGCAAAGTACAAAAAAGGATGTAGGGCAATGCCTAATTCATTGGTGCATTGTGTGTTCTTAAAATTTGCACTTTATGGGCTGTAGCAAATGGATGCTTCCTGCACTCCACAGAGCACTTTGCGTTTAATCCTCACAACAAGCTTAAGAGGTAAGAAACACTTCCACTTCCATCTTACCTATGAGGATGCTGAGCCTCCCCCAATTAAGAAACTTTTCCAAGGTCATACAGACAGCCGTCTAGGCTTGAATTCTAATCCGGGAAATCTAGTCTCAGAATCTGTGATTTAATCTGATAAATATATATATATATATATATAGTCTCTCATGGAAGTCAAATTTTAATTTCATTTGATGATGTCTAGACACATGGAAAGATATATATTTTAATATTTGAATTATTCTAATAATTAATTTCACATTTCATGTCTATAATTTGTTTTCCTTCATTGAAAAACATTTTTTGTAAAGATTTATTTATTTATTTGAAAGTCAGAGTTATACAGAGAGAGCAGGAGAGGCAGAGATAGAGGTCTTCTATCTGTTGGTTCACTCCCCAACTGGCCACAACAGCTGGAACTGCGCCAATCCGAAGCCAAGAGCCAGGAGTTTCTTCTGGGTCTCCCTCACAGGTGCAGGGGCCCAAGGACTTGGACCATCCTCTACTGCTTTCCCAGGCCATAGCAGAGAGTTGGATTGTAAGTGGAGCTGCTGAGACTTGAACTGGTGCCCATATGGGATGTTGGCACTGCAGGTGGTGGCCCTACCTGCTACACCACAGCCCCAGCCCCTGAAAAACATTTTCATAAATACTTTTCATTCTCTGTTATTGCATGATATGTAATTGAAATGTGCATGTGTCACAAATAAGCACTCGTATAAAAGCACAATCAATACAACGGTTTCAATTTTTAGAGTTGCTGGCATCATTTGTATAAAATAATAGTTATGGTATTAACTATGGCAATTAGTACCTCAGCTGTGACACTGAAACAATTCAGTCAGCTTTATGTGGGTAAAGACATATGTTATGAATTTATATCAGATGTAACTTTAGTGATAATCTGTTTGTAATGCTTTTTGAGAGAAGAAACAATAGTTATATCACTTTGAGGCTTTGTATATTTATTATTGTAGGTTGGATTCTAAATATGGTTCAAGGAAATATTTCAGAGTGTTAATGAAAGTAGTACCAGCAAAAACTCTAAAAGGGAATATTAAGAAGAGATTCTGTGCATGGTACAGCCCACAGAAGAAAGTTGATAATATATTACTAAAAGAAATTACTGTCCATTGTTCCAGATACTTCTTGGAATTCTTCCCTTGGGCCATGCTAACACTGAAATATCAACATTGTTATTAATAAAAGTATCCATGGTGATAAGCAAATAGCTAAACAATACTTAATTCATGAACGTTTACATTGATTTTATTTATTAAAAATTTGGCTACTATTATTAGTATATGCTCATACTTCATAGCTCAGGGGATGGAAAAATTGGTCCCCAAACTGTTATTTTTGTTGAAACAGTTTTGAAAGCCTTCTACAAATTTCATATAAACATAGCAGTGACTAAGGCCCCACCCACCCATCTGCTGCTGGCACCTGGTCTGCTCTGCACAGATCACCCTGTCCAAGTGCTTTGCCTCCAATCAGACAAAGCTCCATTAGTGGGAAAGAGCGGGTTTAACAGGTATGCATGGTAATAGTTGCAAAAACACTGCCTCAGACAGGACAGATCACAGCTGGAAGGCAATTTTCATGACAAAGCCACTCTGAGTGTTCCAATGGGCAGTGCCAAAGCAGAAACACAACAAGGACAGATGGTAAATATATTTTCACTAACTGACATTTGCAGTTCCTGTGGCCGGACAGGTCCTGAGTCATGCATTTGCACTTCATCCTGTATCTATGTTCACCAAATACATGCAATTATTTTTAATTAGCAAATGGTTTGAACTGCTAGAGGATATTTTGATAGGTATAATGAAAATATAAACAATCATTAAAATTTTTAGGGTACTGAAATCTCTACTTAATCATACATACTGTGTCACTTTTTTGGAATATCTTTGTGTATTATAGAACACCTCAGTTAATACATTTAGTCTTCTGAAAAAAATATTTTCCCACAAAGGAAGCCAAAACACCTTCACTCAAAAATGTTTTTGCACAGTTAGATGTTTCTATGGGTATTAGAATTGGATAAATGGTTAAAAATGTCTATGGCAACTTTTTTACTAGGGTTTTGCTGTGTGCAGTTAATGCTTTAGAAAAAAATTATTTCTTGTAATTTCTCCATAGTGGCATGGATTAAATTAGTTAAAATGGGTGTTATTGTGCTTGGTTTTACTATTGGTATGTCACACAGAGACACTTCTTTATTCTAACACTGGTAAAGAGCACCTAGAAAAACATAATCAGTGCCTAATCTTCAAGTATGGAGCAGATTACAAATGCTGAAAGCGTTGGCTGGTTCAATATGAAAATCTTTTTTGACTTTGATTTTACTATTACCTGGAAGGCAACGTTCCAGTGCCTGTAACAATCCCCCCTAAAAATTGGAACATATACCAAGGAAGGTGACCCTTGCAATGCCCAGAGTTGAGGTTGTCATGTTGAAAAGAAACCATTCCCCTAGGCTGGTAGGATTTCCCAGGACAATTATTTTCAGGTTCACTTTGAGAATAGGACTGAGAAGTTTTGCTAGATAAAGTCTGCTGGCATTTGGATGGTAATAGTTTTCAATTGCTTGTTCTGCCAGCTTCGAAAGTAGGACTGAGTATAAAGCCAAATGACCTGAAATAACTCCAGTAATGATCAATCAGCTGTGCATTAATAATTTGCATATGATGTGATCCAATGTAGTGGCAAACTAGATAATGCAGATCAGAATATAGACCCAACTTGCTCAGCAGTCTACCCATGTTAACAATTCAATAGTTGCCAAATTTCCACATACTTTTATATATTATAAAATTATAATATAGAAAGTATTATATTATACTATAATATCAAAAACATTAGCGTGCAGGTATTTAAAATGCCTAGTAGTTAAGACACCTATCCCACATCAGAATACCCGGGCAAGAATCCCGGTTCTACCTCCTGACTCTAGTTTCTTGCCAGCACGGACCTTGGGAAGCCTTAGCAACAATCTATGTAACTGGATTCCTGCCACCAGCAATGGGAGACCAGGATTGAGTTCCCTGCTCCAGGCTCCAGACTCCAGACCTGGCACAGTCCCAGCTGTTGTAGGCATTTGGGGAGTGAACCAACAACTGTGAGCTCTTTGTCTCTTTGCCTCTCAAATTAAAAATAAATAAGCAAATAAAAAAGAAGAATGAAAAAAGTTAATTAACATTTCATTTTCATATTGTACCTTTTAGTTTGGGGGACAAATATGTCATCCTCAAATCTTGTGGATTAAAACAACAACTATTTATTTGGCTCACAATTCATCTGACAGCAGTATGAGCTGGATTTAATGAGTGGCTTTTCTGGAGGTCCTAGTTAATCCCTTTCATGCAAGCATTCCCTAAGTCTCTGCTTACTTGCTCTTATTTCACTGACTCAAACAAGTAACATGGGCAAGTTCACCATTGCAGCAGGGTGGTACTCATAATTACTGGAAAAAGCAGAGTGATTTTTGGAGATTTTTGCCAAATATCATATTTTTTAAAGAGATTTATTTGAAAGGCAGAGTGACATACACAGAGAGAGAAACAGAGTTCTTCCAATTCTTCATTCACTACTCAACTGGCTGCAACAGCAAGGATTGGGCCAGGCCAAGGTCCAGAGCCAAGAACTCCATCTGGGTCTCCCACATGGGTAGCAGAGACCCAAATATTTGTGCCATCATCGGCTGCCTTCCAACTGCATTAGTAGGGAGATGGATTGCAAGTGGAGCAGCAAGGACTCAAACCAGACTCTGATATGGGATGCTAGTAGCGTAAACAGCAGTTTAATTGGCTGAGCCCTTGTGCTGGCTCCTCCATCACTTATTAATTAATTTTGGTCCACATGAGCCATCTTCCACTGCTTTTCCCAAGACATTGGCAGGGAGCTGGAACAGAAGTGGAGCAGCCAGGACATGAATCAGCACCCATACGGGAGGCCAGTGTTGCAGGCTTTACCCACTATACCACAGCGCTGGTCCCAGTACCTTTTTATAGCAGTATTTTACCTACATTATTTTATGTGCCTATATCTACTAACTCGTATTGGGGCCATGATTCTCTTGAAAAAAAAAAAAATGGTGTGAGCTCATATAACTACCATGGCACAATTTTTTTTTTTTTTTTTTTTTTTTGGACAGGCAGATTTAGACAGTGAGAGAGACAGAGAGAATTATAGACAGTGAGAGAGAGAGACAAAGAGAAAGTCTTCCTTCCGTTGGTTCACTCCCCTAATGACCGCTACGGCCGGTGCTGCTCTGACTGGAAGCCAGGAGCCAGGTACTTCCTCCCGGTCTCCCACGCGGATGCAAGCACCCAAGCACTTGGGCCATCCTCCACTGCCCTCCCTGGCCACAGCAGAGAGCTGGACTGGAAGAGGAGCAACCGGGACTAGAACCCAGGGTGTCGCACCACAGGCGGAGGATTAACCTAGTGAGCCACAGCACCGGCCCAAATGTGTTCTAATGTATTCATTGCCTGATTTTATTTCTGTGGAGTCAAGGCCACTGAATCAAGAGAAGAGCTTCCAAGGAAAACTCAACCACAGGAAGGGATCAGGATGGCAAGTCCAGTGGAAAGACAGGGACATCTGGTAGAACAAAGTAGGTCCAAGTGTAAGTAGGTTCACAAGACATCTGAATTCTCACCCAGCCACCCTGGCATTAGGTTTGAATGCTAGTTTTAAGATAGAAGTATTGTCCATAATTTGAAAGACTTGTTCAGGGCTCCAACCTCTTGAAATAGAAGCAACTCTGACTTAGGTCCATCCCATCCATCATGGTGAATATTACATAGGAATGTTGCTTTCAGAGTGCTTTAGAGAATACATACATTTTGTTCATTCACTCCAAATGCAGTTTTCTGAAACCACTTAGGAGGAGCATAGTTTCAGCTCCACCAATGTGCTAGTAGGATACAGCAACAACTTTACTTGGAAAGTACGCCAAGGAGTACTGAAGTTCGGGAAACCAGGCTGGCTGCACACTGGGTTGACTCAGCCACCCCAAGCAAGTACTGAGAACACTTCCAATAATTCCTGTAATGTTTTCTTTCTTAAGAAGTCATTTGCTGAATATCCTAAAGGCGAATCACATGGAAAAATATGCTCATTTTTATTTTTGTGAGATCAGAAGGAAGGCGAAGTTGATGTCCAAGAGTTCAAAGTATCAAGTATCCAATGTCCTTCTGGAAATGGTCTCAGAGGGCTACCTTCTCTGTGGAAATCTGAGGGTTGGGCCCTCCAATCCCAGCCCCGCTTTCCCCCAGGGGAAAATTTCAATTCAGAGTGACTCCTAGGCAGCAATTTTCCTGCAAGTTATCACGGGGGTCTTGGAGCCTGGAGATTAGGGTATTAATATCAATAGCCTACATCTACGTGGACTAGACAGTAAGACAGCTCTTGATGTTGCATAGAGACAAAGAAACTGAGGCCTGTGTCAAAGTTCTGAATGTAAAATTCAATTCACAGGACCTTATACAATAAGTCAAAACTTGATACATTTATTATTGCTTCCAATTAACAAACACTCTTGGGTATGGGTCTAAACATCAGTGTAAATTGTTACCAGATTTTTCTTCTCTTTACCTGGAAGAAATAACATAAAATATGCTTTTTAAATGCATACAATATGGTTTAATAAATTTGATTCTTTCTCCATTCTTTCTCCTCCCTTTAGCTCTTGGCTGACCTAACTGGGATTGGAACCACTCCCTTCATTTTCGCAAAGAATGTATTTGTTCTAACTTACAGTAGCCTGATGGTTTTAATCAAATCCAAGGACTAGGGAGTTAGCTTGAAAGCATCAGCACGCATATTTAAGTGTAGATAAGTTACTATGAGTGTCACTCTCTCACTCCTGAAGCACATTAATAGTAATCGAGGCTGTTTTCTCCAAACTTCGCGTGTTTGAGTAATTTAATCAGTCACCACTATATGTCAGATGAAAATGCATATTTTTGTCCTTCCTCCCTCTATGTTTTATTAGTGCTTAGATAACATTCCTTCTCCATTGTATAAATTTAAAGTCAATTTGTTGAACAAATATGGGGATTCTATTTTGGGGAATATGTAGATTCACACAGCAGACAGAAGGAATTGTGCCGTCTTTCTAGTTCTTTGTGCTATAATTTCTTTCATGTAATGGATACTCAGTAAGCAGTTATGGAATTGAACTGGTGTGCATTTTTGTTCATGTTTTTAAAACAGTGAAACTATTGTGTGTAAGCTTAGATAAACTAACAATTTATGTAAATAACAATAGGTCAGTCTTTAAAGGAAATGTTGTAGCAGAAGCTCAGCGGCTATAACTAACGTGAGCTGATCCTGTGAGACTGGTAAGGCACATGCTAGAGACCCGTAGCTCTGATGCTGGATACGGGGATACTGGAATACAAGAAATAATACTGGACACAGATGGATCTCTAAAAACAGCACTGATAGTACTAAAATTTCAGCAGCCTGGCTAAACTACATGAGAATAAAGAATACCTAAGTGTTCATGGAATGGGATGAGGCAATGAAAAGCCAAAGGGTACCCAGAGAACAGGAGGTTGGGAGGTAAGAGGGGGTGATTCAGCTTCCTCATCAGTTGCCTGCTTCAGGATGTCAGTGAGTTTGTCCTCTGGGAGACCAGTCTAGATTGTACTTTACCCATTCCTCCTTGGGACGGTGATCAGAAGTCGCTTCCTCAGGAAGCACTGGGTTGACTCTGCAGTTTAATTTGAGTCTCTGTGATGGACTCTTTAAGAAGTTTCATTGCAATGATTAATTTTTAAACTTCAGGTTGCAATTCTGCACTTATTTGCATGGTTATGACATTATGTATTTCCTCCTCCAAAATTTAAATGCCACACAAAGTAGGAACCATGTCTATATCCCCCACAGCTGTCTGTCTACCTGTGCCTAACAATGCACATGATGAACAGAAATTCCTCAATACATATTCCAGAATTAGAGAGTAAATCAAAGATCACAGATAAATAATTAAGATGACTAGGAATTTAAAAATTACTATATTGTGCACATACATGTGACAGTAGCAAAACCAGTATTTCTAATATAATGAACACAGTGGGCAGAGATAACCGTGAACTGGTTACTATAATTTATAGAGGAAAGTTACAATATTTTTGGTGATACCATATCAATATCGGGCATTTTTTCCTTCTGTGGCTTCTGGAGTTTGCTTATCTATAACAATCTTTTTTTAAAATGGATTGCATTACACTTGTATTTCTTTCTTTTAAGAGTTATTTATTTAAAAAGCAGAAAGAAAGAGAGAAACATCTTCCATCCACTCCCCCAAATGGCTGCAACAGCCAAGGCTGGGAGAGGCTGAAGCCAGCAGCCAGGAATTTCATCCAGGTCTCCCACATGAATGGCAAGGAATCAAATACTTGGGCCATTTCCCTACTTCCTAGGTGCAATAACAGGGAGCTAGATTCAAATCCAAAGTAGCCAGGACTCAAAACAACATTCTGATAATGGTACATGTGTCCCAAGTGGTGGCTTAACTTGATGTACCATAGTGCCAGGCACTATACTACTATACTTGCATTTTGTGTGTGTGTGTGTATAATATGTATATATGCATGTATATATGTATATGTATATGTATATATGTATATATATGTATGAAGTTTGTATTCCTTAATGAAAGGGTTTCTGGGGAAAATAAATAAAATGAACATTTAGGGGGCCGGCACTGTGGCGCAGCGGGTTAACACACTGGCCTGAGGCACCAGCATGCCATGTGGGCGCTGGTTCAAGACCCAGCTACTCCACTTTCCATCCAGCTCTCTGTTATGGCCTGTGAAAGCAGTAGAAGATGGCCCAAGTTCTTGGGCTCCTGAGAAGCTGGCACTTGAACCAGGAACCAGGATCCTCTTCTAGGACTCCCACGTGGGTACAGGGGCCCAAGAACTTGGGCCATCTTCTACTGCTTTCCCAGGCCATAACAGAGAGCTGGATGGAAAGTGGAGTAGCTGGGTCTTGAACCAGCACCCACATGACATGCTGGTGCCTCAGGCCAGTGTGTTAACCCGCTGCGCCACAGTGCCGGCCCCCTAAATGTTCATTTTATTTATTTTCCCCAGAAGCCCTTTCATTAAGGAATACAAACTTCATACATTTCATATTTCAACTTTAGAAACATGCTGATTCTTTTTACTGTATTCACCATGCCACCTACTCTCCCACCTCTCTTCCTCCTCCCTCTCCTATTCCCACTCTTATTTTTTTTTTTTTACTGAGATCTATTTTCAATTAACTTTATATACATATGATTAACTATATTTAGAGTTCAACAAATAGTATGGAAAAAAACTGTTCCTCAACAGTTGAGTCGAGGGCTGTTCAAGGTCATTGCTTCTCAAAGTGTCCATTTCACTTCCATTGATTACATTTTAGGTGCTCTATTAGTTATCACAGGTCAGGGAAAACATATGGTATTTGTCCTTTTGTGACTGGTAAATTTCACTAAGTATGATTTTTTCCAGTTTCTTTCATCCATTTTGTTGCAAATGACTGGATTTCGTGTTTGTTTTTTAACTGCTGTGTAGGATACCATAGTGTACATATCACATAATTTCCTTATCTAGTCTTCAGTTGATGGGCATTTGGGTTGATTCCATGTCTTAGCTATGGTGAATTGAGCTGCAATAAACATGGGAGTACAGATAACTCTTTCATTTGATGATTTCATTTCCCTTGGGTATATTCTCAGGAGGGGGATGTTTGGGACATGGTAGGTTCTATATTCAGATTTCTGAGGTATCTTCATATTGTATTCCACAGTGGCTATATCAGTTTACATTCCCATGAGCAGTGGATTAGGATACCTTTCCCCCCACATTCTGACCAGCATTTGTTGCTTGTTGATTTCTGTATGAAAGCTATTCTGATAGGGAGGAGGTGAAAGAAATTTTCATTTTAATGATTGAATTTATGAACCTTTGTGGTCAGTGATTTCTATATTCTGCTAAAGAAATATTTGCAGATTTCAAAGACAGGAAGTTATTCTCCTATCTTAATAACATTCAGAAAAATTATTAACTATAATTTATCTTTTATATTTCGGTCTGCAACTCATTTGGAATTGATTTTGTGTATGGTATAAGCTGAAGATAAGATTAATTTTCAACATGGAAATCATTCACCTTCATTACTTTAAGAATAGATCGGCTATTATTGACTCTGAGTTTTCATGCAAAGTCTGGAATTACCTTGTCAATTTCCATAAATGTAAAAGTGCAGATATGATCTGGATTTCATTTGAATCTGATTTTTTTACTGGTCAATTTTTGGAGAACAGGTGTTTCACAACATGAAATCTTTATATCTGGGAGCCAGAAACTCAATCCAGGTGTCCTGTGTGAATGGCAGTTACCCACTTACTTGCTGTGAAACAACAAATAGGAGTTTCTCTCTCTCTCTCTCTCTCTCTCTCTCTGGAATTAGAATATAAATATAAATTTGTAAACTAGAGGAAATGTTTCATCATTTTATAAATATGTATAACGTTTTCTATGGACATCTTTTATCAGGTTAAGAAAGTTCTATTAATTGTTTCCTTAGACTTCTTTTTTTTAATTTTTTTTTTTTGACAGGCAGAGTGGACAGTGAGAGAGACACAGAGAGAAAGGTCTCCCTTATTCTGTTGGTTCACCCCCCAATGGCCGCTGCGGCCTGTGCGCTGCGGCCAGCACACCATGCTGATCCAAAGCCAGGAGCCAGGTGCTTCTCCTGGTCTCCCATGCGGGTGCAGGGCCCAAGGACTTGGGCCATCCTCCACTGCACTCCCAGGCCACAGTAGAGAGCTGTTTCCTTAGACTTCTAAAAATTATCAGTGACATTAAATATTATAGTTTTACTTCTGCATGTCTTTACATCATCCCTTAATCTTCCTTCTTTATTACTGTGGGAAATTTATCTCAGTTGAGGTCTACAGTATTTTTTGATCTTTGGCTTAATTACTTTTGCCAATATTGAAAACTTTTTACACATCAGTTTTTCAACTATTACTTTTGCCTAAACACTCTCTCCTGCTTCCAAGACTTCAAACCTATTTTATATATTTCTTTTTTCTCTGTTTACAGTGTCCCACATTTCATTCCGCTTACTTGCTAATAAAAACTGTGATTAGATTAGACCTGATTTCTCAGTCTCTCTCTACAACAGATACTCTGAATATTACCCAAAGTCAGCTCACATTTTTCTGGTTCACCTTTCTGAGGGATCTTGGGTCCTCAGGTTCCTATAGCCTCAGCAGATTGACTTCAAGCAAATCGCTTCCCCTTTTGTGATTTTACTGTTTCTTCTACTTGCATCTTAGTAGGAGCATTAGTCAGCTGAAGCTACTCTGTTGTAACCATCTCAGAAATCCCCAGCAACTGGGTTTTGATGACTCAAGAGTTCCATATAATTTTTAGTGTCTGAATCTCTGTGATTTAACAAGTATTGCATAAGCTTTAATAAAAGCCATAAAACATGAAAAATATATTTGCTATCATATGTGTGGAATCCTTTAAACAGGCAACCCAAAGGCACTATGCCAATACAATGGTTTTTATTCCTGAAGGAAAAATAATTGAATATGGTAAGAAATAATGGAATTGGTAAGAAATCCTAGTTTTTCTAAATCTGAGACCAGATCACAATAGCTTACGAAATGGCAAATATATGTGCACATACATAGTCACTTAGGATTCATAGTGGAAAGAAAATACTGATTGCAAACTACAGGAATTTCCTTTGCTATACATGGCAGACCGGCCCTATTTGTGTTCACTGGTTTTCCAGCTAGAGCAGAGGTAAGAAATAGGGTTAGTTGTGGTCAGACGATTAGTGAAAGCTTCAATGGCAACAAGAACGTTCCAGAAATGAGATGATACAGATCCAAAGGTTCAGAAGGTGTTACAATTGAACAGAAAATTTCATTATTTTGTGCCAAGGGACATTAATAAACAGTTGACTGTGGCCAAAAAAGATTAGAAGAGTGTAAAAGAGCTCAATGAAATGATTTAGAATCCTGTGAATCACTTTCAGCTGAGATTATGTTTTGTATACAAATTAAAGTGTGGTGAATCTATATTCTCTCTTTATTTTATTAGTAATTTTTCAAGACCAGGTCTAATATCAAAGAAAATGTAAACTGAGCCACAGAATTAAATTTAGAGATTAATATTCAGATTGTTAGAGAGTAGGAGGAAACTTATTTATGCTTCTATTTTAGGCATTGGGGCTGAATTTTACTAAAAATAATGCAGTCAACTTTTTTTAAATTTAAGATTTATTTATTTATTTGATATGCCAAATGACAGAGATATGAGAGAAGAGAGAGGTCTTCCATCCTCTAGTTTACTCCCTAAATGGCCTCAACATTCAGGGGTGAGCCAGGCCAATTCCAGGCACCAGGAACTCCATCCGGGTTTCCCACACGGGTAGCATGGGCCGAAGCACTTGCATGATCTCTCACTGTTTTCCCAGCTTCTTAAACAGGAAGCCAGATTAATGAAGCAGTCAGGACTCAAACTAGAATTCCAATACAGGGTGCAGGTATCAAAAAATATTAGCCCACTGAACCACAATACTGGGCCCATCCAATTAAAAACAACAACAAAAAACCAAACTGTTGTCATGTGTTGAATATTTTCAGTGAGAAACAGAATATTAATTTGAAATAGTTGAATAAGTTTTTTTTTCTTTTTTTTTTAACTTTTATTTAATGAATATAAATTTCCAAAGTACAGCTTATGGACTACAATGGCTCCCCCCCGCCCCATAACGTCCCTCCCACCCACAACCCTCCCCTTTCCCGCTCCCTCTCCCCTTCCATTCACATCAAGATTCATTTTCGTTTCTCTTTATATACAGAAGATCAGTTTAGCATACATTAAGTAAAGATTTCAACAGTTTGCTCCCACACAGAAACACAAAGTGAAAAATACTGTTTGAGTACTAGTTATAGCATTAAATCTCAATGTACAGCACACTAAGGACAAAGATCCTACATGAGGAGTAAGTGCACAGTGACTCCTGTTGTTGACTTAACAAATTGACACTCTTGTTTATGGCCTCAGTAATCAACCTAGGCTCTTGTCATGAGCTGCCAAGGCTATGGAAGCCCCCTGAGTTCACTGACTCTGATAATTTTTAGACAAGGCCATGGTCAAAGTGGAAGTTCTTTCCTCCCTTCAGAGAAAGGTACCTCCTTCTTTGATGACCTGTTCTTTCCACTGAGATCTCACTCGTGGAGATCTTTCATTTAAAACCCAAAAATAACAAGTATAAAAATTTTATATTCCTTGATATATTTTTATTATGGAGACTGCATTTATTATAGAGACTACATTCATTCATGATGTAAAAATTGAACATTCATGACATGTTCCTATGTATTTTAGAGAAATTAAAAAGCTTTGATGGATTTATAGAAATTTTAAATAAATCTCAAATAAAAGCATCAAATCTATAAATACTAAAAATTGGGAGAGACCGGAAGAAAGGATTACATTACCAGATGCACCAGTTTGGTCATCGTTGTGGTTTGTATTTATAGTCATATGAGGCTGCTGACTTATTCATGACTTATACAGTCATAAGAGAATAAAATTTTGACTCGATCATTCCATTTCTTATTCACTTGTGTTTATAACTTGTTAATCCTAATCAAACAATTATTTCAAAAGGTTAAGAGTAACTTTTAGATATTCCATAGAAGTACATCTACTTTTTTATTTCAAAATTTATATCTGTTTCTTCTTCCAGGTCTCCCACATGGGTGCAGGGGTCCAAGCTCTTGGACTGTCATTAACTACATGTTAGCAGGGAGGCTGGATTGGAAGTGAGATGCCGATGCCTGTATTTGTTTCTTGAACCATTTATTTGAAACTTTCTAATGTGCCAAGCTATCATTTTCCTCTAATATTTTATGTTTTAATCTCTTACAGCTATTTTGTTGCAGTAGAAAGAATCTGAGAATCAGAAAATTCCAAGTTAGGGGTAGACATTTGGCATAGCAGTTAAGATGCCACTTGGAACACTCACTTTCCATATCAGGGTGCCTGGGTACAAGTCCCAGCTCCATTTATGATTCCAGCTTCCTGCAAATGAACACCCTGGGATGAAACAGATAAGTATATATTGCCCTTGTGAGAGATTCAGATTGAGTTCTGTGGCTCTTGGCTTTGGCCTTGGTTTTCGTTAAGGTAAATCCAGTCACAATTTTCTTCCATTATAGTCTTTGAATTTCCATAAACATTTGAGGATTTACTCCCAAATTGCACCAAAATTGTGTTTTGATCTTGATTGAAATTGTATTGACTCTATAGATCAAACTGGGGAAAATGACCTCTTCCATGACCTCTATCCATGAAAGTGGTATATCTCTCCATGTATTTAAGTTTATCAAGTATTGTACTATAATATTAGACAAAGATTTCACAAATATTAGGAATTGTAAGAAGCTTATATTTGATTATCCTTTTGTAAATTGCACAAACATTTGTGCGTACATACTAGTATGATTCCACTATGTACATTTTTCTACTGGTTCTTGCTCATGATGTATTATATTTTTGTACATATTGTGACTTTTGAACATGATCTGCTCAGTTTCCTTGAATCTTGTCCAAGGATATGGGGTGTGGTTATGTTCTTTCAAGAGAATTTTAATTGAAGTCTGTCAAATATTGAAAAGCACTGAGTCTAAGATGTTTTAGACTAAAATTTGAGGGTTTTATGAGCCACCTTTTTAATATGAATTAATACTGTCAAACTGTGTAATGACTTTAGGCTGCAAACCTGCATGACATTCAATGCAAAGTTACAAATCAAATTCTCAGAAATAATTTTTTAAATATCTTGTGCCAAATTTCAATACAATCAACTATGTAGCAGTGTCTGGTTGGGAGAAAGATAATTATACCTTATCACTCAAATAAGGTGAAATCTTTTGCACCAGCTTCATAGCAGTTTTGAATTATACCTTTCAACTCAGGCTCTGAAATTTAATCCTTACTTCAACTCCAGGATATTTGCAAAAACTGACTCTCAAATGTATCGGGTTCAGAGAAATATCATGGACAAAGACAAATTTAATGTTCCTTCTTTTTTGATTGAAGTCTTTACTATCTTGCCATCTCATGGATTCATTGAAGAACATTTTTATACAATATTTTATAAGGTATCAGTGTGAGTATTTAAACAGTCATATAGCAGGCAATATTTTATGTACTTATTAAATAGTTAAATGGTCCATAATTATGTGTGATTATAATCCCAATTGAAAATAATATTTAAATTCTTAAAAAAGTACCAGGATAATATCTTCATTTTATCACATAAATACATGATTGCTATTGTTATTTGTGAATTCTATTCACTGAAAATTACTTAAATAAATGGTAACTCATTAGGAATAAAAACTACTCATTTACTTTATGGTCATCAAATGTCATTTCCCATTAAAAGGAACTATGGCTTTTGCAAAGAATACTGACTTCAGCCATGTGGTAGAAAACATATGATGAACCTGGAGAATTTCAGTGGAATAACAATCAAACTTCTACTAAACCCTGTTATTTTGTGTAAAAGGACACAGAGGCCAACATAAATGAGCTATTTTTTTCAGGAGGACAATTTGAACCTCAAAGAGAATTATTAACAATAAATGTATAAGACACATCAAGACAGTGTTCTGAATTTATGTAAAGAGGGCGAGATAGAATGGGAGGAGGAAGGAATTGCAAAAAGGGTAAAGAATCTCACTGAATACCTCTGGAAGCAACTTGGCACCAACCCCCTACTCTGGACCAGAGACTGAGAAAATTTCCTGCATAATTTATAATTTGCACCACTCAAATATCCTTGGACAATGAGGAAGGGAACGTTAATCCTTGTAAAATATAGCAGCTAATAAATAACAAAAAGATAATTAACTAAAAAAGGTCACCCTCATGCAATTCTAAGTGAAATATGTGATTTAGAAACTAACCATAAATAGATAAACAGAGAAGGGAATAAAAGAAAGACTGGTGGGAAATTTTTACCATGGAAATATTGTGGTATTGCCACATGAACCCAGCCTAGTCAATGTTAGTTAGCATCATGAAAAATGGTGGGAAAACACGTGTGTTCTTCCTAATGTAATCAGATACAAAGCACATACAATGACTATTTTTAGTCTGTTCAAAATTGCCTGAACTGGTGATGTATAAATAATAGAAATTAATGTCTCAGGGTTCTAGACGCCAAGAGGTTCTGGATCAGAATGTGAGCAGGTTCAGCATCTGCTGAGGATCCAGCCTCTGTTTCCCAGACAGTGCCTTGTACACTGTATGGGTGGGTGTGAAATGCACCCATTAGAGTGGCACAAATTAGAAGTCTGTAACCCCAAGTACTACGGAGGACTTGAATCAATGGCCATGCTTGTGCCTTTATAGTTAGATGTGGAAATTCACAGACTGTTTGAAAAATAATTTGAAAATGTTAAAAATAAAAAAAGCAAGTAAGGGGCAAATTTTAAAAGCCTAATTCATTCATTTGAAATGTTAAATTTATTGTTAAGTCATTCTTTTTGAAAGGTCATGTGGGAAACCCATACTTTTTAAATTTAAGACTTTTTGTAAATACAAAATGGAATAAGTGACTTATTTCAGTGACTGCGAATTACTTACTTAATGGTAAGACTATATATATATATATATACATATATATATATTTGGTAAAGATTTATTTACTTATTTGAAAGATAGAGCTACAGAGAGGCAGAGGCAGAGGCAGAGAGAGAGAGAGAGAGAGAGGTCTTCCATTCACTGGTTTACTCCCCAGATGGCCGCAACAGTCGGAACTGAGCCGATCTGAACCCAGGAGCCAGGAGCTTCCTCCAGGTTTCCCACGTTGGGTGCAGGGGCCCAAGGATTTGGGCCATCTTCTATTGCTTTCCCAGGCCACAGCAGAGAGAGCTGGATTGGAAGTGGAACAGCCGGGTCTCAAACCAGAGCCAAAATGGAATGCTAGCATTGCAGGCGGTGGCTTTACTCACCACGCCACAGCGTATTACCTTACAAGAAGATTATCTTACCACCTCTCCACATGCTGAGAATTTTTGGTGTTTTCTATCTTTCTATCAATGACTTTGCTTTTCTTTGTTTTTTTTTTTATAAGATAAATAATTTTTTAAATTTTATTTAAGTTATACGAGTTTCATGTATTTTATATATAAAAATTTAGGACCATAGTGATAGCTCCATTTCTACCTTTCCTCACACCCAAGCTCCAACCCTGCATTCTCCTCCCTCTCATGTTCCCACTCTTAATTTTTGCAAAGAAATATTTTCAGTTAACTTAATGATCATACAGTTAACCCTACACTAAGTAAAAGAGTTCAATAGATAGTATGAAAAAAAAAAATACTGTTCCTCAACAGCAGAGACAAGGGCTATAAATGATCATCAAATCTCAAAATGTCCATTTCATTCCTAAACACCACATTTCAGGTAATCTATTAATTACCTCAGATCAGAGAAAACATATGTTATCTGTATTTTTGGGACTGGCTTATTTCACTAAGTATAATGGTTTCCAGTTACATCCATTTTGTGGCAAAACACAGAATTTCATTTTTATAGCTTAGTAGTACTCCCCAGTGTTTATATATAAGTTTCTTTATCTAGTCAACAGTTGATGGACATCTGGGTTGATTCCATATCTTAGCTATTGTGAATTGTGCTGCGATGGGCATGAGGGTACAGATACAGCTTTCAGATGCTGATTTCTTTTGGTTTGGGTAAATTCCTAGGAGTGGGATGGCTGAATCATATGGTAGGTCTATATTCAGATCTCTGAGGTATCTCCATACTGTATTCCTTAGTGACCGCACTAATTTACATTCCCACCAACAGAGGGTTAGGATTTTTCCCCACATCCTTGCCAGTATTTGTTGTTTGTTGATTTCTGTATAAGAGCCATTCTAACTGGAGTGAGGTGAAACCTCATTGTGGTTTTGATTTGCATTTCCCTGATGGCCAGGGAAATCTTCAAGTGTCTGCTGGCCATTTGAATTTCCTCTCTTGAAAAATACCCATTCAAGTCCTTTGCCCATTTCTTGACTGGATTATTTGTTTTGTTGTTATTGAGTTTATTGAGCTCTTTATAGATTCTGGATATTAACCCCTGATCAGTTGCATAGTTTGCAAATATTTTCTCCCATTCTGTCAGTTGCCTCTTCACTTTGCTGAGTGTTTCTTTTGCAATGCAAAAGCTTCTCAGCTTAATGTAATCTCATTTGTCAATTTGGGTTTTGACTTGGGTTGTTCTGGGGTCTTTCCCAAGAAGTATTTGCTTATACCAATGTCTTACAGAGTTTCCTCAATGTTCTCTAGTGATTTAATGGTATCAGATTGTAGATTTAAGTCTTTGATCCATTTTGAGATGATATTTGTATAAGGTGTAATGTATGAATCTCAACATTCATACTTTTGAACGTTGAGATCCAGTTTCCACAGCACCATTTGTTGAAGAGACTATCCTTGCTCCAGGAGTTGCTTTTTGCTACTTTGTCAGATAAGTTGGTTGTAGATGTATGGATATTTCTGGAGTTTCTATGCTGTTCCATTTGTCTACATGTCTGTTTTTGTGCCAGTACTAGGGTGTTTTGATTATAACTACCCTGTTGTTTGTCTTGAAATCAAATATTGTGATGCCTCAGCCTTTGTTTTTGTTGTAAAAGATTATTTTAGCTATTCATGGTCTCTTGTGTTTCCATATGAACTGTAGCATCATTTTCTCTATATCTTCTAAGAATGTCATTGGTATTTTGATTGGTATCTCATTGACTCTGTAAATTGCTTTTGGTAGAATGGGCATTTTGGTCATATTGATTCTTCTAATCCATGAACATGGAATATTTTTTCCATTTTAATGTCTTCTATTTCTTTATTTAATGTTTTGTAATTTTCATTGCAGAGGCCTTGAAACAGACTCACAGAAAGGATTAAAAAACAAGATCCATCTATTTTCTGCCTGCAAGAAACACATCTCACCAATAAAGAAACATGCAGACTGAAAGTTAAAGGATGGAAAAAGATAATTCATGCTAATGGAAATCAAAAAAGGGTTGGTGTTGCCATCCTAACATCAGACAAAATAAACCTTAACATAAAAACTGTTAAAAGACACAGAGGAGGGAACTTTGTAATGATTAAGGAATAAATTCAACAGAAAGATGTAACTATAATAAATGTATATGCACCCAATTACAGGGTGCCAGGCTATTTAAAACAAATGTTAATGAATCTAAAGGGAGATGTAGACTCAAACACAATAGTAAAGCTGGACTTCAATACTTTCATCAGTGGACAGATCAACTAGACAGAAAATCAACAACAACAACAACAAAAAAAACAGAGCTAATCAACACTATGGACCAAATGGACCTAACTGATAGCGACAGACCTTTTAACCATTTAGTTGCAGAATACAGATTCTTCTCATCAGTGTATGGAACTTTCTCTAGAATAGGCCATATGCTAGACTGTAAAGCAAGTCTCAGCAAATTCAAAACAAATCAACATCATACCATGCATCTTCTCTGACTACAATGGAAAGAAGCTGGAAATCAACAACAAGAATCTCCATATCATATGCAAACATATGGAGACTGAACAACAAGTCCCTAAATGAACAGTGAATCATAGAAGAAATCAAAAGAGAAATAAAAAAAATTCTGGAAATGAATGAATATGACAATACATCATATCAAACTTATGGAATACAGCAAAGACTGTTAAGAGGAACATTTATAACAATCAGTGCTTAAATCAGGAAATTGGAAAGGCACCAAATAAATGATATATCAATGCATCTCAAGGACTTAGAAAAACAACAACAAATCAAATCCAAAATTAGTAGGAAGAAAGAAAAAATTTAAAAAAGAGAAGAAATAAACAAAATTGAAACCATAGAACAATACAAAAGATCAGCAAAATGAAGAGCTGATTTTTGAAAAACAAACAAAATTGACATACCATTGGTGCAACTAACCAAAAAAAAAAAAAAAGAGAGAGAGAGAGAGACAGAGAGAAGACCCAAATCAATAAAATCAGAGATTCTGAAAGGTGAAATGTAACAAGAGATACCACAGAAATAAAAAATCATCAAGAATTACTACAAGGAGCTGTATGGCAACATATTAGGGATAATATGAAGAGAAATGCATAGATTCCTAGACATATCCAATCTACCAAAATTGAGTCATAGGGATATAGAAAGCCTAAACAGATCAATAACCAAGGCAGAAACTGAATCAGTATAGAAGACCTTCCCAACAAAGAATGGCTGATGGCTTCACTGCTGAATTCTACCAGACTCTCAAGGAAGAACAGAATCCAATTCTTTTCAAGCTATTACAAACAATTGAAAGGGAGGGAATACTTCCATGCTACCTCTATGAAGCCCACATCACCTTAATTACTAAACCAGAAAAAGATACAACAGAGAAAGAGTATAATAGGCCAATATCCCTGAAGAACATAGATGAACACAGATTCAAAAATCCTCAATGAATTATTAGCTAATTGAATCCAACAACACATCAAAAGATCATTCACCTGGACCAGGTGGAATTTATCCCTGGTATGCAAGGATGTTTCAATATTTGCAAATCAATAAATGTGATACATCACATTAACAAACTGAGGAACAAAAATCATATGATTATCTCAATAGATGCAGAGAAAACATTTGATAAAATACAATGTCCTTTTATGATGAAAACCTTAAGGAAATTGGGCATATAAAGAATATTCCTCAAAACAATCAAGGTAATTTATGACAAACTCACAGCCAGCATCCTACTGAATGGGGAAAAATTGGAAGCATTCCCTCTAAGATCTGGAAGTAGGTGAGGATTCTACTTTCACCATTGCTATATAATATTCTTGGAAGTTTTAACCAGAGCCATTAGGCAAGAAAAAGAAATCAAAGGGATATAAATTGGGAAGGAGGAAAGAAAATTATCTCTATTTGCAGATGATATTATTCTATATATAGGGGATCCAAAAGACTCCACTAATTGATTATTGGAACTCATAAAAGAGTTTAGTAAATGACAAAATATAAAATCAACCCCGAAAAATCAATAGCCTTTGTATACACAGATGATGCCATGGCTGAGAAATAACTTTTAAGATCTGTCCCATTCACAATAGTTCCAAAATACAATTAAATACCTTGAAATAAATTTAATCAAGGATGACACAGATCTCTACAATGCAAATTACAAAACACTAAAGAAAATAGAAGACATTTAAAAAAATGGAAAAAAGTTTTTTTCTACAGATGTTCATAATTCTTCATTCCAGTTCTTATTTCCATCATGCTTAGGGTAGTGTAGAAGTTCAATAAATTATTTAATAAATTTATATTTATTAATAAATAAATTATTTATTTAATAAATTATTTAATAAATTATTCCTTTACACATAGTAGTAAGTTTCATCAGCTTAAGGCTTAATCTTTATTAATTTGGAGGGATGTGAAGGCTTCTGGTTATGACATGAACCATCTTCCATCTATTCAGCATGTTTGTATAGACAATGCAAACAGATGTCAAAGCTGTGCATAGCTCCTCAGTTTTATGCTCTTTGTCCTAATTCACGGGAGAACAAAAGATGAGGATCTGCACAATGTGGTAGGTCAAATATCTGTCAAATGACAGAGAGGTAGAGACAGAGAGAGAGGTCTTCCATCTACTGGTTCACTCCTCAGATGGCCGCAACAGCTGGAGCTGCGCCATTCAGAAGCCAGGAACCAGGAGCTTCTTCTGGGTCTCCCACATGGGTGCAGGGGCCCAAGCCACTTGGGCCATCTTCTACTGCTTTCCCAGGCCATAGCTTTTCCAGAGTGCTGGATCAGAAGAGGAGCAGCCAGGACAGGAACTGACACCCAGATGGGATGCCAGTGCTTTAGGCCAGGGCTTTAACCTGCTGTGCCACAGTGCTGGCCCCAGATCAAATGTTTTTAATCTTCTCTCACTCACTATTTTGTTCCCCAAAATGTCTATTGCACTCCTAAAATGCAGCAGTTCATCTGACCTCTCAAATGAACTTTTAAATCATTGTGAGTTATTTCAAAACATCCTCCTATGATTTTTGAAAATTTTAATTAAACTGGTTTTTCTGGTTTATAATTATCAGTTAGATTGTTTTCTTCCTTTTACTATTCTACTGAAGTCTTTAATTGAAAATTCTGCATCTGTTGCTTTAACTCTGAGTAAAGAAACACGATTTTCCAACACAAACCATTTTTTTTTAAATCCATGCTTGGAAATTGAATTTTATTTTCCTCTTGAGGTTAGTGAGCATCAACATGTATATAGGTCTTGCTGGTTTCATTGGTGTATGTCTCAGAACCAAAGAATATAAACTTCATTTTTGCTTTCATATGCTCAGAAGACTAGGAAAGTCAAAGTATGTACTGTCTTCTGTTCAGTAATTGTAGCTTCCTGTAGTCAGTAATAAAACTCGTACTCAATGCTATGCATTGGCACAAATTACAAAGTGACTACATATAGTTGATATCCCATTTCAATGAGTCCTGTTACTCACGTCAATGTGTGTACAATCCAGAATGTAACTGCTTTTGTATATTTGAAAAACATTTGGAAAAAAGAAAACTTAATGATCTATTTATTGTCAAATATTCAGATGTGTTCACATGAAGCATCTAGGTATTTGATGAAATTTATATTTTCTTTGTTGTACACTTGATATACCTACACATCTGATTACAATGAATAAGAACTGTTGCTCCAAAATTTATAAATAAAATGTGAAAAAATTCCCATACATTTTAAACTTGTAGTCCAAATATAGGATCCATCATTAAAATCAGCATTTTTCAAGAGTTCCTTCTATAAATGTGGTTTAAATCGTATGATTTGACTCAGCAAAAATACTTTGATCTGGATTCTACTAATGTATATTTGAACATATGAAATCATAACTCTACCTTATTCTAATCAATCAATTCCTGAACATAGATTATGCACAAGTTAAATCCTTATTAGTGATATAAAATAAGGATCAAAAAGCTTAGATTTATAAAGTGTTATAGTTTACTCAAAAAATGTTTTACTGATGCTGATGTGTATAAAAGCAAAGTAAAAGCAGCTGTAATCAAATCCACGAATTCTTCAACTCATTCACATCCTTCTCTGTTCACTGCTCCTTCTATGGAAAATGAAATAACTAAATATTTATGATGTAAATAGAGATCTAACTAGTATGTAAAATGATTCCCCAGAATAAAATTTTAACTTTCAGCAAAAGCTTCCTAAGATTTAGTCACATTTCATTTGTGTCCTTCCAGATTAACAAAATATGGTATGTCAATGTTCTTGAAAGATGGACACAGGATATATCCATCTCTAATCAGTAGAAACACTTTTTTTTTTTTTTTTTACAGGCAGAGTGGACAGTGAGAGAGAGAGACAGAGAGAAAGGTCTTCCTTTTGCCCTTGGTTCACCCTCCAATGGCCGCCGCGGCAGGGGGACAACCAGGACAGAATCTGGCGCCCCGACCGGGACTAGAACCCGGTGTGCAGGCGCCGCTAGGCGGAGGATTAGCCTAGTGAGCCGCGGCGCTGAGTAGAAACAGTTTTAAAACAGGCTTTTGCATTTGTCATAAGGCTGCACAAATTAGATTTCCAGTGTCTGAGGTTTGAAAGATGAATGATTTAACTTTTGGATACTTTGTGTCAAATCATGTTCCTTTCCAAATTTCTTTTATACTTCATGTGAAATTCATGAATGTGCTTGATAAATTTGGAAGTGGTCAGTTAACTCCTCAAAAACCTGGTTATTATCTCAAAAACTTGCCTAGAATTTCAGTTATGAAATCTTTTGACCCAGCAATCCACTTGCTCACTCTCAAATGTGCCACCTGCTCATCACCAAACACTTTATCACAAGAAGTCCAGGCAGATCCACAGTGAATATCACATTGCGTTCTTCTATTTCTTCCCAATGCTGGTGAACTTAACTTACTTGTCACATGAATTTTTAATTTTTATACTTCATATATCTTCTCATTCTGTGTTCTTTAGTATTACAAATGAAGTAAACCAAGTTCTGTTTCTATTCCTATTTGATAAAATGTTTATTAATGGATAATGCTAGAGTCCACAGGAAATTAATGTTTGTAGGCCATTATTTGTTGTTTTCATGGTTATTATTGATTATGTGGAAGAAGTTGAGTTTTGGCGGTGAGAAGTCAATTGCATTTCTTGGAACCAAGTAAATTCTTCAGCTTCATTCAGAAATTACATGATATTTCATAATAGTGTGCAGGGATAACCTACAGATTGGGAAAAATATCTACAAGTCATTTATCTGATAAGGTGTTAACATCAAAAATATATAAGGGGCTCAAACAACTCAATAGCAAGAAAATTAAAAAAAACTCTAGAAAAATGAGAAATGGATGTTAATAAGCATTTCTTTAAAACAAACAGAAACAAATGGCCAATAGATATAGGAAAAACATGCTCAAAATTACTGTTATGAAAAATGCAAATTAAAACCATCATAGCCCCACCTTTCAGAATGGCTATTATCCAACAGTCCACATTGAGGTGCAACAGGTTAATCCATGGCTTGCAACATCAACATTTTTAATTAATACAAATTTATTTTAAGTGCAATTTTTTTAAACATTTACTTGTTAGGGAAATGGATTTTTTAATGAAACAGAAAAATGTGAAAGAAGGGGCTATGGATTACAGTTGCATTCTTCTGTGTCAGCATCTGATTCATTTGTATTTTGGAGTGTTTTTGCACCACATTAAGAAAATTCTGATTCAAACACCTAAGTGGCTGCAATTAGTGACATTTAATAGCTCCCTTGCAATGTCACATTACTCCTCAGGCAGAGACAGTAAGAGAAGCTTCATTCCATAGTGTGAGCTGAGATTCAATAATCTATTAGCACAAATCAACCCATCACCTCCACTCTGGCCTCCATTATGGCCAGTTTCCATACAGGACACATGGCTGCATATGTAGATGTCTAAAATTATAATATTCCAACCCAAATCAAACCTTTGAGAAACCCAAAGCTCCCACTCAGAGCTCTGTTTCAAGACCTGGCTGCTCAGCTTTGGATCTGGTTCCCTGTGAATTTACCTGGGAAAGTCACAGAAATGGCCCACGTACTTTGGGCCCTGTTACCCATGTGGGAGAACCAAATGGATTTTGAGGTTCTTGGTTTTGGCCTATTGCAGCCCTGGCCATTGTGACCATTTGGGGAGTGAACCAGCAGATGAGAGATTCTCTCTCTCTCTCTCTCTCTCTCCCCCTCTTTTTCACTCTCTTTCATTCCGTCTTTTGAATAAATAAAAAAAAATCTTAAAAAAAGACAAAGGATAACAAATAGTGGCCAAGGTGTGGAAAAAAGAGAACTCTTGCACCCTGTTATTGGAAATGTAAATTAGTAAAGCCAGTGTGGAAATCCTATGGATGTTCCTCAACAGAACAAAAATTATGGGATTATTTATACAAAACATCTGAAGTCAATTTCTCCAAAGTAGCTGTACCCTCATGGGTATTGCCACACTATTTACAATGACCAAATTATGGACTCAACCCAGTGTCCATCAGCAGATGACTAAATATGGAAAAAATTGATATAAATTCACAATGGAACACTATTCAGCCTTAAAATACATGGAAATTCTGTCTTTTCTGACAAAATTTATAGAATTGGAAAACATCACAGAAGGTTGAGTAAGACAGGAACAGAAAGATAAATACTGCAAAGTGAATGCAGAGTGTAAAAAAGTAGAATTGACAGAACCTTGGATATGGGAATGGGGAGATAATAGAGGGTAGAACATCTCCAATAATAGGATCAGGTTATTTGCTCTAATGCAGAGCATGGTGAATATAATTAACAATAGAGTAAGACACGTTCCAAAACTCTAAAGAGAGTAAATTTTGAATGCTCTCACCACAAAAATGTTTAAAATTTAAAGAAGTGGATATATAAACTAGCTTGATTTAATCATTTCATGTTGTGTTCATTAATCATCACATTGCTTTGTATACTATACATTTATATAATTATAAATTGTCAATTTATATCTTCTTGGACTTTCATCAGGTAACCAACCAAATGAAATAATTGAAGGCATAATCTCAGCAGACAGGATAATTCATTTATCCATTCAACAAGTATTTACTGATTCCCTACCATATGCAATGCACAGTTCTAAGTGCTGGAAATATAGCCATAAACTAAAGCAAATAAAACCCTCTGATAGCTCATCTGATCTTGTGGTGATGAGAAACACAATAAAGCTATATATTATACTGGAATATGTAAATTACTATGGAAAAATAAAGAAGGAAATGGAATATGAAATACTGAGGCATGTTGTGGTGTTATGTAGTGTAGATGGGACGTTCTCTCCATGATAAGACTTTCTGGGAAATATCGGAAGTAAGCTTTGGCATGACTCATTCAATTACCTGGTCAGGTAGCAGCATATGGACAGAGGGGAGCAGGATGTACAGGGGTTCTGAGCAGGGAGCTTGCCAGCCTGTGTGAAGGCTATGGAAAGAGCAGATAGAGACAGGAGAGAATGGCAAGAGATATGATCAAAGAGGCAGTATTTGGGAGATTATTGGTCAATGGCTCAGGGCTATTTAAAAGTGTTTTGAAAAGTTACTATGAATTTTACTCATAGTAAAGTTAGTAATTTAAAACTGTTTTAATTATACTCAATGAGAATGAATTCATGCTTCAGTATTAATTTAGAGAATGCATATTCTGTCTATTCAGATTAAAGGAAGTTCCAGGTAGTGGAATGACAGAGTGCACTGCCTTGCCCTAGCTTTATGAAACAGTGTATTGATAATTTACGTGAAAGAATGGAACTAAAACTTACTATATTTAAAGTTTAAAGAAAGCAGGAAAATGGCTGATAGGAAACACGGAGCTAAAAGATGTAGGCTCAAATGTAGAAAGAGCTATATAAGATGAGTCTTTAACTTCAAAATGACAAATTGTATAATACTTTAAAAACTTAGTCTGATAACAAATCCAGTAGCTCTGGAGAAAGCATTCAGATCTTGAGAAGTCCTTGTCTCATGAGCTTCTCTGTGGCATCATCTGTGCATTGTGTTCTATTCTTGGAACTGCATTTTAAGAGGGACACTATGAAAGTGCATTATGCCAAGTAGAGGACACAATGGGAATTCAGGGTGATAAGTGATCAGGAAACAACCTTATAAACCATGCAACGTACTAAATATAACTCCATGCTTTTGCTCTTGCCCTCTACCCCATCCCTTGCTAAGAGTCTGTTCTCGACATTGCAGAAGAATTACTCTCCTAAAATATGCTAGAAGATGTCATTTCTTTTCTCAAAACTCTCTGGTAGCTCCACAATTCCCTTAAAAGAGTCTACAAAGCTGAGCGTAACCTCCTCTCACCTCCCCTCTCCAGCTGTCACTACTGTTCCCCAGCCCTCGCCCTAACTCCTTCTACTCCAGCCAAGCAGGCTACTTGTCTGCTTCATTTTGTCCTGGCTGAGGACTAGTCTACCCCACTCACAGAGCCTGTCCCCTCACCTCTTTCAAGTCCTTGCTGTAGGATCACTTCAGTGGAGACCGCTCAGAGCACTCCATTTAAATTGGCACATCATCCCTATTCATGCATCCTTATCCCTTGATCCACATTTCTCACTTCCATAGGGCTTATCAATATCCAAAATCTGTGTATTTTATTGATTATGGTAGTTATTTTGTTTGATTTGTTTGCTTTTGGAGATCTCTCTTGGCCAAAACCAAAGCCCAAGGAGGGTCAGGATCCTGCTATTGCTCACAGTCCCATTTCAAATTCCCAGAATAGAACATGAGACATATAAAGTATCAATAAACATTTTTTAAACTTAAAGTGGCTTTTAAATTGACCTTTCAAAGCAAACAAAAGAACAAGCCATTATGATGTTAGAAGTATTAACAAAACTTTATTAATAATATTGTAATAGAAATTATAGCATATTTGATGATTTACACTTGATCTAGTGACCAACAGAACTTTCTACAATGATGAAACTCTTCTCTACTTATGCATGATAGTAGCTACTACTCATCTATGGTCACTGAGCTCTTGAAATGAGGCTAGTATAGTTGAAAAAGTGCCTTTTAAGTTTTATTCAATTTTAATTGATTAATTTGCATTTAGATAGGCATCTAAGTCTAGGGCAGTCATACAGGCTAACACAGATCTAGAAGGCATCAACCAAAACCACTGGGATGATGTTAATGGTTTAATGAAGTAAGAACACCCACTCATAGCTACCCAACAGTGGCATGAGCTGTAGCCTGACTAGGAAGTAGGGTCTCCACCATGTCCCTAAGCCCAGTGGTTACAGTAGACATTCTTTTTTTTATTTTTTATTTATTTATTTTTGGACAGGCAGAGTGGACAGTGAGAGAGACACAGAGAGAAAGGTCTTCCTCTTTGCCGTTGGTTCACCCTCCAATGGCTGCTGTGGCCTGTGCGCTGTGGCCGGCGCATCACGCTGATCCGAAGCCAGGAGCCAGGTGCTTCTCCTGGTCTCCCATGCAGGTGCAGGGCCCAAGCACTTGGGCCATCCTCCACTGCACTCCTGGGCCACAGCAGAGAGCTGGACTGGAAGAGGGGCAATCGGGACAGAATCCGGCGCCCGGACCGGGACTACCCGAGGTGCTGGCGCTGCATGCAGAGGATTAGCCTATTGAGCCGTGGCGCTGGCCAACAAATAGAGATTATTGTCTAGATAGGCTGGTTACATTATTAAATTAATGTAATTTCTATATGCAATATCTCACTACAATGTGCTTTATACCTAAAATTCATGCATACTGCAACTTATTCAGAATTTCTACTGTTGGAGGGAGATGCAGTATTCCACAAGTAGAAAAAAAAATCAGTACACCAAAACCAGATAATTCTTTCCCTTCAGTCCTGAGAAACAAAAATTTTTAAAGGTGACAAGGTAAGTTACATTTCTTGGCATCACTTGGATGTGGAAGTAGTCTCTACCATTCCATAGAAGGATCACTAACTGGACCCAAGCAGGCTCCAGAGACACTGGTCAATAGGCATTCTGTGGTGTTTGAAAGTCACCATACGTCCATCAATGTCATTCTTCTTTACCTCCTTTGAAATAGACTTTTGCCTCATCACTGTCTACCCACTGCGTATGACATGTCCCAAAGTCTTTCTAGCAGTGGTTGATGTGGGACCAAGCTCTTTCACTGAGGGGCAAGCACAACTTCTTCCTTGCTTCCCTAAGGGGATTGTCTGGCTCGGGTCATCTGCTCTGTAACTCCTGACACTGGCTGAAATGGCAGTGATCACAATGACATTGGATGTTTGAACCATGTGAATATATTATTCATGCAACCAATTAAAAGCAGGGGTTAAATTTCTGATCAATAACAGCATGAATTAATACAATAGAAAGCAAAATATTTCCCCAATACAAAATGAGAGGTCTTCTAAATGTCTGCTTTTCTCAGGATTAGATTTCTCTCTCAGTAGCCTCACCTTCCATCTTTAGTACAAGTCTGCGGAAGAGTAACGAATCAATCAGTGGCCATCTTGACAGATAAGTCCTTATGACTGCCACCAGCCCTGGTGACTTGACTTGGTCATCTGAAACACTTCAGATGAAAAAGGAAGGAGCTATTTAAAGCAATTGCAAAGATACTGGTGGGAAGACACCTTTTTTCCTACATGGTACTTAGTGTTTGACAACAAATATACTTAGATTTAAGGCTATAATTTTAGATGGCATTCAGAGGATGTGAATCAGTTTCCTGATGCAAACATGTAATTAGAATCAAACAATGAGAATAGTTAAACACGGCATTGGCTAACAGATTGCTTAATGATGGACTTCCTCTCCCCTGCTGAAGTAAGGTAAGGGTTCACTGCAAGTATTCAGGAGTCTAAATACAATTTGTGTCTTTTACATTTTTGGACAAGAGCCTTAGTTCTGTAACTGTATATTTTCTCCTGGGTAAATGCTAGCATTAATAAGTATTTTATTAAGCAAAATTACTCCCTTCACCAAGACTTGCTAGAAGTCAAAGTTGAACTAAAAAGACGTTGTGTTACCCCTTTTTTCATTCTTGATACAATGAATTGCAATTAGGGTTACCTGATGTGTATCACCATAAATCGGATGTTCACTTAGTAATATAAACAGATGGAAAAGCTTAGTGAGCTTACCTAATAAGTTAGGGTTAAGTTTGAAGATGACCAATAATGTATTGTTGCTATTTTCTGTTACCAGGAATATTCTCCAAATTTGACAAAAACACATTTGACTCCAGTATTCCTCAGAAGTTCAAGTTTAAGCAAGTTATGGGAATGATGTATAATCTTCTTGCTCAGGAGAATACTGAGAACCTGAGGATTTTCTCCTTGGTAAAATAGTCTATAATTTCCAAAAATGACTGGGGCAAATCTAAAAGTATTTTATGTGCATACAGTTGCAAGGTTGCAAATGAAAGCATTGCTATGTGTTACTTTACCAAAAGTCCACTTTCTGAAACCACTTTTTTTTTTTTTTTTTTGACAGGCAGAGTTAGACAGTGAGAGAGACAGAGAGAAAGGTCTTCCTTCCATTGGTTCACCCCTCAACTGGCTGCTATGGCCGGCACCCTGCACCGATCTGAAGCCAGGAGCCAGGTGCTTCCTTCTGGTCTCCCATGTGGGTGCAGGGCCCAAGCACTTGGGCCATCCTCCACTGCCTTCCTGGACCAGAGCAGGGAGCTGGACTGGAAGAGGAGCAACCGGGACAGAACTGGTGCCCCAACCGCGACAAGAACCCGAAGTGCCAGCGCCGTAGGTGGAGGATTAGCCTAGTGAGCCGCGGCACCGGCCCCTGAAACCACTTCTTCAGGCAATTTCCACTTAACTCATACACACAGTTATCAATGAGATCACGAAGGGGGAGAAGACAAAGAAAATTATTGGTATGTTTAATACTTGTAAAAAAACAAAGTCTGAGATGAAACTCAAATCCCTCCAATGAAATAAACAAATGCATTATGTCACTTTCAGAACCACTTTGGCTCCTTCCTAATACTTCTCCATAAGTCAGTCCCATCACAACCAACCACCTCATTGCCTACTTTAACATTTGTCCCCTAATGCCATGATCTGAACTGCAAGATCAAGAAAGAAGGAGTGAGAACAGCGGAAACGTGCAATGATTGTGTGATGAAAACGCAATACAAACTGAGATGATAGTTCATTCTACTTTAATTTACTGTGCTGTTTGGCTATGATTTTTAAATGATTTTCTCTATATGCATGAAAATAGGTTTTTTTGGACTTAAAGAATTTTTTAAAAGATTTGTTTATTTACTTGAGAAGCAGAGTTAGAGAGAGAGGGAGAGACAAGAGAGTGTTCTTCTATGTGCTGGTTCACTCCCCAAATGGCTGCAACAGTGAACACTGGGCTGATCTGAAGCCAGGAGCCAGGAGCTTCTTTTGGGTATCCCACAAGGCTGTAGGGACCCAAGCACTTGGACTCTCTTCCACCAGTCTCCCAGGCCATAGCACAGAGCTGAATCAGAAGTGGAGCAGCCAGGACTTGAACCAGTGCCCATATGGGATGCCGACACCACAGGGGATGCTTAACCTACTGCACCACAGCACTGGCCCCTGGTCTTAAAGCATTTAAAAATGACTCCACTTGAGTTGTCTCTGCAATTTTGTATTTATCATTTAAAAACCATACTTTAAGCAGAAGTGATCGTTGTTTCACTTTATGGTACATTCTGAATAAGAATGTAGAAGACAAAAGGAAAAACAGAAGAAAATTGCTTTTGTTTTATATATTTATTTGGCAAGTTTTTTTTTTTAATGTAGAAAAGGACAGGTACTCGTTTTTTCAAAAACAAGTGCTGGGTTCTAGCTTAGAAAATGTAAATTCATTTGCATGCTTTTCCATGCTAAACATGGAAACAAGAGCAGAGGCAGACAAAGGAGAATTCTGAATGATGTAGTGTGAAAGACGATCTATTATACTTCCCACAACCACAAAACAACACAGTAGCAGGGTGACTAAAGAACCGCCCTTGCCCCCATCAGATAAAGATGACCCAAGCTGGCCTATGAACAGAAGGTGGTCCATGGTCCATGTGGATGAACTCCTCCCCTCCTCCCCAAACGAACATAGACCAGCAAATGTCAAACCAAGGTGACAAAGATGTTAGAATTACATGGCAAGAATTTTAAAGCTACCATCACAAAATCGTTTCAACAAGCAATTCTGAATATGCACATACCAAATGAAAACAGGATATCCAGCAAAGACAGAAGTTGCCAATAGGAAAAAGTACAAAGTTTATTATTGGGGAAGAAAATAACTGGGGGGAGAAAAAAAAAAAAACCTCATGAAAGCCATAACTAGAGCCGTGCAGTAACCATTGTGCAAAGCCATAGTGGAGATACAACTCCCCATTAGGAGGCATCCCATCACACCATTGGGTAGCTAGGAGTGGGTGTTCTTCCTTAATTAAACCAAAAGATCTTTCTCAATAACCATGAACCCAGTGGCTTTCGTTGATGTCTTCTAAAGCTGCGTTGGCCTGTGTGACTGCTACTAGCCTCAGGTGTCTTCATAAACATAAATTTAATTAAAATTACATGAAGTGTAAAAGACACTTCTTCAGCTACTCTAGCCACATTTCAAGAGTCCAATCCACAGTGATGATGAAAGTAAATTGACATGACTAATATTGAAGATTAGAGCTAAAATGAACCAAAATCTTTATTGACAAATTGTGACAATAAACCTCATCTATATAATATTTAAAATACTCAACTGATTTTTTTTGTAACTAAGCTTAATTATTGAGTATATATTTCCCTAAATTACATCTGGACTTAAGAGAGAACATTGGTGGTAAAATCTGTTTGTAATTCTTTTCAAGTTACTTATAATGCAATAGCAGGTGCTATTCATCGAAGCCTAATTGAAGACACATTCATTTATCTATTTTGATATTATAAAAACTCAATACCGGGTCAGCGCCTTGTCTCAGTAAGTTAATCTTCTGCCTGTGGCCTCAGCATCTCATATGGGAGCCAGTTCTAGTCCAGGCTGCTCTTTTTCCCATCCAGCTCTCTACTATGGCCTGGGAAAGCAGTAGAAGATGGCCCAAGTGCTTAGGCCCCTGCACCTACCTGGGAGACCTGGGAGAAGCTCCTGGCTCCTGGCTTCCAATCAGCATCGCTCCGGCCCTTGCAGCCATTTGGGAAGTGAACCAACAGAAGGAAGACCTTTCTCTCTGTCTCTCCCTCTCACTGTCTGTAACTCTACCTCTCAAATAAATAAATTAATTAAAAAAAACCTCATACCAATATTTCTTTGTTATTCATCTCACAGAATTACAAAATTCCCAAAACAGTGCATCTTATATACCTACAAGAATTAAAGCCATTAACATTACTTGAAGATAAGTATCTTTCTTCAGTGAATGAAATGATAAGAAAACTGTCTTTACAGAGATCATTTTTAGAAGGTAAAATTCATAAGTTCCTTTTGTTTTATTTTATTTTATTCAACTTAAATTTTATTTATTATTTTTGGATAACATTTTAATTTACATTATAGTCAAAGGCTTAATGCAATATAGATAAAGAGTTCAAGTAAAGCAAAAAAGACTATAATTCAGAAGGAACTGTCTAAATAGCAATCAAACAAAAAAGATATTAAACTTCATTCATATAAATAAATTTTAAAATTGTCACAGATCATTAAGACTGTAGTAAGATATAATTCTTGACCATTGGTTTGACAGATGAGTGGATAAAGCAAGTGTGTCACATACATGCAATAGAATATTATTCAGCTATAAAAAAGACTGAGATTCTATCATTTGTGTCAAAGTGATCGTAACTGGAGGCCATAATATTGAATGAGATAAGCTGCACACAGAAAGGCAAAGCCTGCATGCTCCCTTGCATGTGGGAGCTGATTTTTTTTTAAATCAAGAAACAAAAACTAAAAAGAAAGATTCTGTGTGTATCTGTTTTGCTTCAAATACGGTGTTTTGTCAGTCTTTGTTTAAAATTTTTGTCACAATTTCTTTCACTGATCAGGTTTTGCTTATCTAATCCATTGGGAGAAAAACTGCAAGATATGAACAATTTAGTTTTATGATGAAGAAAACTTTAAAGGAAATATTTTTACCTAACGAATATGAGTAATTTGAACTACTTTTTATAATAAGCTTATTGGCAGACTTTGAGATGAATTTATTGCAGAATAAGAAATTTCTTGGGCATTTCTGTCTTTCAAAGAAAACCAACTTTTTTTCCCTTTCAAGCTGTCTTTATGCTGTGAAATAAATGCACCAAGGAATCCACAGCAATCTGTAGCTGACAAACAATCTGATCTTTTAAACTTTATGAATAAAAGGAAGCAATTCCTGAGACATACATCTATTAAATGCCTATGGTGTGCCAGACACTACTCTAGGTGATGTGTTGGTGTTATAGTCAGCATAGTAGCACCTGAATTTGATAGCTGATGAGCCAAGGCGTCAGACTAGCCATCTTTCTGCAGAGCACATCTTTCTACAGACAGCATTTGAGCCTGGAATAAAACACACGTCCAGTCTCATCCAGAGACCATTCTCTGTCCACTCCATCATGTTGGCTCAAACTATTGAGAGGGATAATTTAGTTGTTCAGAGTTCAGATGGAGAAGAGCCAAGAGCGGTTTGTCCCACACACAGCTGAAGATTATTGGCCTCAAACCCAGATCAGAGCTGTCTGCTTCCTCACTGTACATTCATTTGATGTCAAAGAGAAAACTGCAAAGAACGTGCTGACAATTCACAGTCCAGAAGCAACGTGTGCACAGCAGGACTCCTTGTCAAATGCGGGAGACAGAGGAAAACATTTCTGACCAAAACCCAGTTGTTTTCCTATCTGATTTTCTCCTTTGCCAGCTGCTCCAGACTTTGATTCAGCCAGAGGAATTTAATGTCAGCTGCTGCAAGGATTATCAAGAGTGACTTCCTACTTGAACCGATCTAGACAGGATAACAGCTTTGATCTGTCCTGCTTAGTTCCAATATCGTGATGGAAATAAGAAAATGAGCCTTATTATCTTTCAGTTGAAAGCTGATTATGTGAGTGTTATTCTACTGGGTTTAAATGATGATGTAAATTGAAAGGATGAACTATATAAGATTGTCTAAATGTGGAATCTTATTTATTAACAGTCTTGGCTTTCTAGGAACACAAAGGTATTTACCAAAAGAACAGTGACAACGAGACTTTATCAGTGCAAATTCCAGAAGTTCTTTAGCAGCTATAATGAGATATAAGTGATAGAAATATAGATTTCTTCAGAAGAACTAGTGTGAACAATTAGTGCCTTCGCTAAAGTTATTTTGAGAAGAAAATGAAAATCTTCTAAAGCATGAGTACTGTTAATGTTTCCCATCTGTGTTATCTGCATCCAAGGAGTCAATCCATGTTGGATCAGAAATATTCAGAAAGGGCCTAGCATTGTGGTGCAATGGGTTAAGCTGCCTCCTGAGACACTAGCAACTCACATTGCAGCTCTAGTTTCAGATCTGGGCACCACTTCCTATCCAGTTTCCTGCTAATGTGCCTGGGAAAGCAATGCATGATGGTCCCTGCTTGTGTCCCTACTTGTGTCCCTGCCATCCATGTGGGAAACTCAGATGGAATTCCTGGCTCCTGACTTCAGCCTGGCCCAATCCCAGCTGTTTTAGGCATTTGGGGAGTGAACCATTGGATGGAAGATCTCTCTCTCTGTTTCTCTGTGACTCTGTCTTTCAAATGCATACAATAAAACTTTGAAAAAATATTCAAAAACAAATACATCTATCCTGAACATATACAAACTTTTTTTCTTGTCATTATCCTTAAACAATACAACATACCTATATCTATGGCATTTACATTGTGTTAGGTATTATAAATAACCTAAATATGATTTGAAATGCACAGGAGAATGTTAATAGATTATCTTCAACTATGAGGGTTCATCACAAAGTTTCTGGGCCTGGATTTCCAAAAAGAACTTTTACACCAAATAAACATTCATTTATGTGAAGTTTTTTTTTTTTTTCTTTGACAGGCAGAGTGGATAGTGAGAGAGAGACAGAGAGAAAGGTCTTCCTTTTTGCCGTTGGTTCACCCTCCAACGGCCGCCATGGCTGGTGTGCTGCGGCTGGCGCACCGCGCTGATCTGAAGCCAGGAGCCAGGTGCTTCCTCCTGGTCTCCCATGGGGTGCAGGGCCCAAGCACTTGGGCCATCCCAACTGGGACTAGAACCCAGTGTGCCGCCACCGCTAGGTGGAGGATTAGCCTATTGAGCCCTGATGCTAGCCTTATGTGAAGTTTTTTAAATCCCTGCATAGACATCTTTTACATTAAGGGACTTTAGTGCCCCTGGATGCAGATTCTGGGATCCCTGTGAGGCCTTGGAACCAATCTCCCATAAGAATGAAGGACAAATCCAATTTACTCTGAGTTTTATTGACAGAAGATTTTGTGTTGCATCTGGATGAGTCATACATCTTGGAATTGATTTTTCAAGCACACTTTAATTTTTCTTTGGATTAATAGGAAAGCTTTTCTGCTCTGATCAGTCTCTTACCCTTATACCCATTATTCACTCCTACATTGAATCAAATTTCTAGTGCTTGGAATTCCTGGTTGATCCATATCCCTTCTGCCCGCCAGTGTATTTTTACACGTTTACCCAGGCTTTTATCATTTTCTGTGGTTTCAGAAGGGGTTGCCTCCGTTTTGGTTTAACCTCTCCCATTTTGTTCATTCATCCAAAAACCATTTAATCCATTTCTGTTCAGAGCCAAGGATTAGGCTAGGAACTAGGAATTCCAAGATGAGTAACAGCCCCCAAGGGCACTCAGCACCATCTTCCACACTGTCAGCTGTGTCCATCACACTTGCGTCATGAGGCTCACCCTTACAACACACTTGTTCTCCTCTGTATATGAATAAGTATAGTGGGAGGAAACATAACTCAGCAAATGAACTATTTCCCTGTTAAACTATTCTCCTGTCTCTTGCATTGCTGTTAGTTCTCAAAGGCTTAGTGGCATTTCTATGTATAAAATATTTTCATTTACTCAGCACCAAATAATCCCTTAAACTTGCACTCCTGAGTCTTTCATAGCACTCTTCTGGAATTTATGGAAATCCATCTCTGGTCTCGCCATGACCCTCTGTTTGGGATCTTTCACTTTGTGACTTATTTTAACATTTTTTATTAAGTTTAGAATCAGTCCCTTCATTTCTGGGTTCATAATATTAATTTTTTACTATTGTCCCCAAACTTCTGTATTTTCCCTCTGACTTATTTCCCATTAATTTCTACATATTTTCAAGGTTGTTTTCTGTCGTTATTTTCTTTTGACAAACTTATCTACTTTTGTGTGTTCAATAGCATCAGTGTAATTGCCTAGCAAAATCTTCTTGTGGAAGGGATTATCAAACTAGGTAGTCTCCCTCAGGGGTTGGAATATATGAGAATACTTCCAAAAGTTCATGGAAAATTGAATTTAAAGCTCAGTTGATTTTGATGCAGAAAAGTTGGAAATCAATGCATATGAGGGAATTTCAAAAGCTTCACAGAAAATACATATTATGAAAAAACTGTGATGGATTTCAACTTTCTTTAGTTGCAAAAAATACACTTGTCTTTCATTTCTATTTTTCCATGAACACTTTGAAGTATGCTTGCATTTGAAGGGATGTATATGTAGATATGCAATAGTCATCCATATGGAAGCTCATATGGGATTGATTACGAGGAGTTTAAATGTCGGGCCTAAGGGTTTGTACTTTACTTGGGAGGCAAAATCATTGGCAAGAGGGAGGATGAATGATTTCCTCATTTTTAAGAGGGTGATATAATAACTTTGTTTTTAGAAAGATCAAGCAGCTACTGAGGAAGAATTGGCAGGGAGTTTGTTTAGGACAAGGAGACCAAGCTTTTTTTTGGTTAGTTGAAGAATTTTGGTAATAATAGTTATTATTATTAGGGTAGTGATCATTGGGAAGAATAAGAAAGACTAGAAGCTAACATACAGAAAATCACCATAACAGAGAAATCACATTGAAGATGGGAGAAATAAGGAGGATTTGAACCAGAATAAATGGGACAGCAGTGCTGAATAGAAACAGTCTAGGGAAGGTGGAGCGCAGGCATTTGGGTTTGTTTTCAATGAAGTTGAATCAGGCTGAAAGGATAACAAACATATGAGAACGTTCCGGGCACATTTGGAAACTCAGCAGGGAGATGGGGACAAGAGATAGAGATTTAGAACCCTCCAAGACAAAGTAAATCAAAAACATACAAACAGAAACAATTCAATGCAGTTGTTTTGTGCCTTAAAGTTGAATCCCTGTAGAGAGATTCCATCTCTCACCAACAGGACTTCTGGACTTGTCTTTTGCATAACTGCCCTCCCGTGTAAGCCACTGGAATAATTATGTGTGGTTGTCACATGTGGATGGGGGCTGTTCTTAGGAATGAGGTACTGTGGGATTGCTTTCCTCTGCTAATGGTTTGGTATTTTCCATAATCAACTCTATCTGCACATGGTCTCTGCCTGTGCTTGAACTTCCTGAGCGAGGTCTTTCACCATCACAAATTGAGGCATGCAGACCATTTGTCCAAATCTTACTTTTTGTAGAAAAGTCTTCCAGAGATTTTTTTTTATGTTAGTGTTTTTTTTTTTTAACCCAGAAACCTTTTATTTAGGGAATACGAACTCCATGCAATTCATAATTATAACTTGAGGAACATGGTGATCCTTCCCACCATACCTGCCCTCCCACCTCTCTTCCTCCTCACTCTCCTATTCCCACTCTTAATTTATACTGAGATCTATTTTCAATTAACTTTATACACATACAATTAACTCTATGTTAACTAAAGAATTCAACAAATAGCATGAAAAAATAAACAGTTCCTTGGCACTTTAGATAAGCGTTCAAAGTCATTGCTTCTCAAAGTGTCAATTTTACCTCTACAGATTTCCTTTGATGAGCTCCATTAGTTATCATAGGTCAAGGAGAACATGTGGCGTTTGTCCTTTGGGGACTGGCTTATTTCACTAAGTATAATGTTTTCCAGTTTCATCCATTTTTTTGCAAATGACTGGATTTTTTTACTGTTTTGTAGTATTCCGTTATATATATTATATTATATTATATATATTCCATTATATATATAAACATATTTATGTCCTATAATTATAAACTGTTGTGTAGTATTCCATGATATATATATCCTATAATTTCTTTATTCGATCTTTAGTTGATGAGCATTTGGGTTGATGGTATATCTTAGCTATGGTAAATTGAGCTCCAGTAAACAGGGGAGGTACAGATAACTTTCATTTACTGATTTCATTTCCCTTCCATAAATTCCCAGTATTGGGATAGCTGGATCATACGGTAAGTGTATATTTTGATTTCTGAGGTATCTTCATATTGTCATCCATACTGGCTATACCAGTTTACAGTCCCACCAACAGTGGATTTGTATGCCTTTTTCCCCACATTCTTGCCAGCATCTGTTATTTGTTGATTTCTGTATGAAAGCCATTCTAAAGGGGTGAGGTGTAACCTCATTGTGGTTTTGATTTGCATTTCTCTGATAGCTAGTGATCCTGAGCATTTTTTCAAGTATCTGTTGGCCACTTGGATTTCTCTTTTAAAACATGCCTGTTTAAGTCTTTTGCCCATTTCTTAACTGGGTTGTTTGTTTCGTTGTTGTGGAATTTCTTGATCTTTCTATATAATCTGGTTATTAATCCTTTAGCAGTTGCATAGTTTGCAAATATTTTCTTCCATTCTGTCAGTTACCTCTTCACTTTGCTGAGTGCTTCTTTTTGCAGTACAAAAGCTTCTCAATCTAATTTAATCCCATTTGTCAATTTTGGGCTTAAATGCCTGTGCCTCTGGGGTCTTTTCCAAGAACTTATTGCCTATGCCAATGTCTTGCAGGGTTTCCCCAATGTTCTCTAATAATTTGATGTTATTGGGTCATAGATTTAGGTCTTTAATCAATTTTGAGTTTTTTTTTTTTTTTTTTTTTTTTTTTTTTTTTTTTTTTTTTGGTCTAATGTGTAAGGTAGGGATCTGTCCTTGCTCCAGGAATTGATTTTAGCTCTTTTGTCAAAGATAAGTTGGTTGTAGATGCATAGGCTGATTTCTGGTATTTTTATTCTGTTCCACTGGTCTTTCCATCTATGGTTGTACCAATACCAGGCTGTTTTGATTATAAATGCTGTGTAGTATGTCTTGAAATCTGGTATTGTGATGCCTCTGGTTTGTTGTTGTTGTTATATAAGATTGCTTTAGCCATTCAGGGTCTCCTGTGTTTCCATATGAATTTCAGCATTATTTTTTCTGTATTTGAGAATGTCCTTGGTGTATTTTGATTGGTATCACATTGAATCTGTAAGTTGCTTTTGGTACTATGGACATTTTGATGATATTGATTCTTCCAATCCATAAACATTGATGATTTTTCCATTTTTTGTATGTTCTTTTAGCTTTTCTTTAATGTTTTGTAATTCTTATCATAGAGATCTTTAACATCCTTGGTTAAATTTATCCCAAGATATTTGAGGGTTTTTTTGTAGGTATTGTGAATGGGATTGATCTTAGAAGTTCTTTCTTGGCCATGGCATTGTCTACATATACAAAGGCTGTCGATTTTTGTCTTGATTTTAGATACTTCAACATCATCAAACTCTTCTATGAGTTTCAATAGTCTTTTAGTGGCGTCTTTTGGGTCCCTTAGATGTAGAATTATGCTGTCTGCAAATTGGGATAGGTTGACTTCCTCCTTCTCAATTTGTATGCTTTTGATTTCTTTTTTCTTGCCTAGTGGCTCTGGCTAAAACTTCCAGGACTATATTGAATACCAATAGTGACAGTGATTATCCTTGTCTGGTTCTGGATCTCATTGGAAATGCTTCCAACTTTTCCCCATTCAATAGGATGCTGGCTGTAGTTTCTCATAGATTGCCTTTTGTTGAGGATTTTTGTGTCTATATTCATCAGGGAAATTGGTCTGTAGTTCTCTTTTTCTGCTGTATCTTTTTCTGGTTTAGGAATTAAGGTGAGTGCTGGCTTCATAAAAAGAATTTTGGAGGATTCCCTCCCTTTCAGTTGTTTTGAATAGTTTGAGAAGAATTGGAGTTCTTTAAATGTCTGGTAGAATTCAGCAGTGAAACCATCCAGTACTGGGCTTTTCTTTGTCTGAAAGGTCTTTATTACTGATTCAGACTTGGTCTTGGTTATTGGTGTGTTTAGGTTTGCTATGTCTTCATGGCTCAATATAAGTAGGTTGTATGTATCCATTGGTCTATCCATTTCTTCTAGGTTTCTCAACTTGTTGGGATACAGTTTTTTGTAGTAATTTAGATAATTGCCTTTATTTCTGAAGTGTTGTTACATTCCCTGTTTCATTTCTAATTTTATTGATTCAGGTCATCTCCCTCCTTTTTTGGTTAGTTGGGCCAATAGTGTGTCAATTTTGTTTATGTTTTCAAAGAACCAGCTCTTTATTTTGCAGATACTTTGTATTTTTTTGTTTTAAATTTTTATTTCTCCTCTCGTTTTAATTATTTCTTTTCTCTTACTAGTTCTGGGTTTGGTTTGCTTTTTTATAGGTCCTTGAGCTACATTAATAACTCATTTATTTGGTGGCTTTCCAATGTCTTAAGGCCATTTATATTTGAGATGACTATTGATAAGTAACAACTTTGCCCCGCCATTTTCCCATAAATATTCCTATTGTTTTCTTCAGATTTCCTTTGTACTTTTACTGGGAGATTTTCTGCCTTCAGCTTCTTTCATAGTGATTACCATGTTTCTATGTTTTTGTGTGTAGCACATCCTTAAGTATCTTGTAAGGCTGGATGGGTGGTGATAAATTTTTTCAATTTCTATTTGTTATGGAGGATCTTTATTTCATATTCATTCATAAATTAGAATGTTGCAGGATACAGTAGTCTCATTTTTTTTCCCTAAGACTTGGAATATATCTCACCATTCTCTCCTAGCCTGTAGGGTTTCTGATGAGAAGTCATCTGTGAGTCTAATTGGAGATCCACTGAAAGTAATCTGGTGTTTTTCTCATGTAGAAAAGATTCTCATAAAGAATCTTTTCTTTATGTTTTACTGTGGAGAGTTTGACTACAATGTGTCATGGAGAAGATCTTTTCTGGTCACATCTATTAGGAGTTCTACGTATTTCAGGTACTTGGATATCCTTTTCTTTCAGGGATGTTTGGATGTTTTCTGTAATTATTACACTAAAAATGCCTTCTTATCCATTCTCTCTTTCCATGCCTTTAGTAACTCCTAAGACCCGTATGTTGGGTCATTTTATAGTATCCCATATATCTCTAACACTGTTTTTCAATTTTCAAATTTCTTCTTCTTGTTTTTGATCTGGCTGCAAAATTACCAATCACTTCTCTTCTAACTTAGATATTCTTTCTTCTGCCTTATCGAGTCTGTTGTTAAGGCTTTCCACTACATTTTTTATTTGGTCTATTGAATTCATTTTGATTTCTTTTTAAGATTTCAATATCATGGGAGAAATTTTCTTTCATGTCTGTATGGATTTCATTAGTTCATGGATTTACTTCTGATTACTTCTAAGGAATCCTACAATCAGAAAGGAAGGAACGAAGCAAGCATTGTTTTTATTTTAAATAAAGAGAGGGACAGAAAGACATTTAGATTTTAGGCAATAGCATGGTGATAATAACATCCACATGGATATTGTAACATACACCACATACATACTCTAATAAGGAAAAAATGTGGTCACACACACACAGTCAAGAACATACTTTGTGAAGATTACCCATTTATAAATTATATATGCAAAAACATCCTCAATTTTCTTTGATTGGATCAAATATCTAAAAGTCCACTGATTTAAAAAACATTTGCCTAGAACATATATATTACATTAGAAGTGTAATTTAAAAAATTCAATCAGGTCACAAAAGTCTTGGTAATGACACTAGAAAAAACTTCCCATAATTTTCTATATTTGCCAATTTAATGATTGGTTTCTTTCACTTTAGTGTTTGGATATCAATATGGCAATGTAGCAATGTATTTTTGTTTCAAATACACTATTTTATTTTTCCCATTATTTACAGTATGCTGTTGAATTGCAAAGAGGCTATCATGCATGAAACCCTTGAAAAGTCTACATAGAAAATGTAATTTACATTTGATATCATTTGAAGAAGCAAATGGAGTTTGGCTCTGAGAACTGTTCCAACTTATTCTGTTAGAACATTAGACATTATAAGAATTTGTATAAAATATTTGTGCACTCAGAGGAGCCTTTTATTCCAGAAAGCTTCTCAACCTATGCTTCTGTTACCTGGCCTTTCACACATGAGTTGTGTTTGGAGAAAAATACCTCTGGGCCTTTAGTTCTGCACAGTCCCTGAGCTGGTCACCTTGTTCCTGCACTCTGTCACCCATAAAGATATAATTCAGCGTGTACTGTAAGTTTCCTTGTGTTTATGTCTCATCTTCCTGATTAGCTTATATGCCTCAAGAGGAGGGACCACGTCTTCAAGAGCATATGTGGTATATAAAACTGGTGTTTACTGATGGTTTTTAATTGATAATCAGCGAAACACACTGTGGCTTTTTGGACTTTATAATCCAAGCATTTATGTACAAGCATGAAATTTCTGTACTATTTTATTAAAAAAGAAAGTTGTTCAGCTCTCTCCTATTATCTTGATTTCTGACTTCATATTCTCTCGATGATATGTGCAGAAATTACTTGGTGAAATTCAATAAAATAATTTTGTGTTCAACTTGTACTTACATTAAATATTTTCCATACAGTCTTTTAGATTAGTTATGAATTGAATTTTGTCCTTTGAGATGAGATGAGGATGAATCAGACCCTCCTTGTGCTTGTTATAGAACTTGCAGGGCTTGGAAGGGTCCCTGTGTCCTGGCACTTGTGAATTACAAAAGAGGAATCCAAAACCAGCAAAGTCCAACACTTCAGTTCAAGAAACATTTGTTGAACATCTGTCATATGCTTAGTCCTAGGCTAAGTCCTAGTGATAAATAGGCAAATTAGGAATAATCGTGTTAGGATTAAATGTAATATAACGTATCAGGACTGTAACACAGCTCCTGGCATGCTATGCTCATTCTTGTAATATTTGAACATTTTACATTTAATGAGGTCTCCCAAGTTTTCCAGGTTGGAGTGGAAAAAGTCCAGGAACCCATCAAAAGACAAGGATTCCTTAAGGGCTTCATTCACTGTCTTAGTTGACACATCAATGTTTTGACTATTCTCTGATTACACTGCAAGTGACAGAAACAGGAATTTAACTGAGTGTCTTGACTTCTGTTTAGAGCATTTTTTGTCCATTTTTTTAATCTCTAAAGTTCTCAGAGCCATATCATGACTTATAGGTTCTTCTTGTTATATATGAATGTTGCTATGTTATAAAGTAGAAGGAAAAATAACAATGGAAGAAAAGGTAGGAGAACTCTGTCATATATGTATTTAAGAAAATATACTCAACTAAGTATTCTTATGATACCATACGTATGTAGGAATGATAGATACAGGAAAGAGAATCCTACTCCAGACACTAACAGTGTCTTCTGGCACTGCAGGACATTTAAAAATCTCTGAAATCCTCTCAGACAAGGCTAGAGGCCATCCATGCTTCTTTCTACCATTTTTCTTAGGAAGATTATTGGCCCCGCTATTTCAATTGGTCAGGTACTTTACTGGAGAGTCATGGAGATTAAAGAACTGAGCTATTGTTAACTCATGTTGATGATATTTGTAAACTGTTAATAAAATTCTATTGGTACTACATCAGAAATTACTTTACCATCTGACCTTTCTTTCTACCCATGCTTGTTCATAACTCTGCCCATTGTCTCCATACTCCTTTTTTTCCTTTGCACTACTATGATTATCTCCTTTTTAACTGGATCCAAAACACATCACTCTACTACTAGAAAATATCTAGAGACTTTGATGGCACATGGATAGAAATCCACATGTTTTCTGTAGGAATAAAATATTTGTAAACACTTGGATAATTAAGTCTCTAAGGCTCCAATCTCCTAGGTCCCTCCTCTGAAGCTAGAAATTCTTCTGCTGATGTAATGTAAATATCAAAATATCTTAGTCAGCTCAGGCTGTCAGAACAAAGTAATTATTGACCAAGTGGCTCCAGCAAGAGGTTTTTTTATTTTCTCGCAGTTCTGGAGGCTGGGAATTTGAGATCAGCGTGCCAAGATCAGGATGCCAAGATCAGGGTGTCTGGTTCTTGTGAGGGCTGTATTCTTGGCTCATAGACAACTGCCTCCTCAGTGTGTGCTGACATGCTTGAGACAGAGCAAGAGAAAATTTTCTAGTGTCTCTCTGAAAATACCACTAAGTCACCATGAGAATCCTACCTTCATCACATCATCTAAACCTACCTGTGCCAAATCCTGTCTCCAAATATTATCTTACTGGGGATTAGGGCATCAAGGAGATGCAATTCAGTTCCCAGCACAAAATTTAATACTTGGCTCTCCTCCTGTTCTCCAGTCGTCAGTCAACTACTACTAAATAAAAAGTAGCATACAACTATACATAGAAAGATTTGGGTATCAATTTTCAATTTCTTTCTACTCGAATAAAGAATCTACTCAACACAAATGAGTTCTAAATTCTCCCTTCCAGGATGTCACAGATAGAGAATTCAGCTCTACAAGAACAATGTGTTATTGTTGAGGATGGTCTTACTTCTCCCAAGTTCTCCCAGTTAAAATTTTGTGCCATATGGTAGATCTATTTTCAGATTTCTGAGGACTCTCCATACTGTCTTGGTTGTAATGGTTGTACTAGCTTACATTCCCACCAACAGTGGATTAGGGTGCCTTTTCTTCCACATCCTATATAAGAGGGGGTATATCAATTTAATTGGAAGAAAGAGTGGATTGGAGAATGTGGCTTGAATTTGAAGCCCAGTTAGACTTTCTGCTTTTTTTCCCTCCTGAACAGAACTAACTCACACATTCATGGGTTGAGGAGCTGGACAATGATGACATCCATCACTGGGGGCAGGGTTGTCATGCTAAGAGTGCACCATGGAAGCCACATGGGGAAGAACAAGTGTGACATGTGGGTAAGCTGGGGCTGTGGGCATCTCAAGCATACCTGAGCTATGTCTGCATAGAAACCCTTCCTAGTTTTATTGATTACAGGACTCACTGCTTCTCCAACAGTCAAGAACTAATGCAAGCTGGAGACATTGATAGCTACTTCTTCACCAGTATACCTTCCAACCAATGAGCTGAGGTAGGAATGTGAAAAACTGGAGGGTCATTTTCTGTAATGATTTTGTTTTAGATTTTTTTTGTTCTTTTTTTTTGTGGCTCACTTGTGCTTTTATTCTCTCCATAACACAAAAAAAAAGATAGGAAAGCATCACATAGTTCAAGAAATGGAAGATCAATACCTAAAAGGTTATGCATTGAGCAAATGAATAGTATGAAGATGTATTAACAGTGAAAAGAGAAAATTATCACAGCTGAATTAACCTTTTCTTTTAGAGACAGAAATTTCTATTTTGCACGACACTCTGATAAGTCATTTAGAGAAATAGTGATGCTTAAAAATAGCATTGTTTCATATGAAACAAAAAGAATTTAAAAGGATGCTACTTACAAATTGAAGAATGGAATGAAGGCATCATGGAGGAGAGGAGAGATAATTGGAGGGAGTGAATATCAACCTTTTGAAAAGATGTTTTTCTCACCAGTTCTAGATTTTGAATCAATCGAGAAATATACATAGGAATGAGATAGGAATCAGCAGGGGCAAAATGGTATTGGTGAATGGTGAATGTGACTTGCATTTGGAGCCAAACTGGACTTGCTACCTCTCCTCTCCTGTACTAAATTGAGCACAGAACTAGCCAGTGTTGCACTGGATATCAGCAGAGGACATTCTAGATCTTCCTGTTTTTTCTAACTGTTCCATAGAGTGACTGTCATCAAGAAGTCTCAGGGACTGGCCTAGCTGCTGAGTCTGTGGAGATTCACAGGGAAACAGAGACAGTAAGAGAGAAGCAAGTGCAGTGAGCAGCTCTCTGAGAAAAGACAATGCCTTTTTTCTAATACTCAAATAGTAGTTGGCTGGTGGTATCCATAGCTGGGTTCCACTGATGCAAAAATGGGTAACTCCCTCCCGATGTCATGAGCAACAACCAGACACCAGGAATCCACAGGCTCTCTGCAGCACCAAGCCTCTGCCTGGAGAGAACATCATGATTTAAGATACCAAAGCAGTTCTTTTCACCATTAAAGAGAAGGATCCATTTGGAGCACATAGATCAATGGCTTGTCTATTTGACAAGCTGAGAAGTTACAGGGGAGCATAGCTAGTGTTGGAAGATGGCTGCCCAATTATAAGGCACTTTACATTTTAGAGTATCCTCTTTGTGTTTTGAAAGTTTGTCTGTTTCAATACACCTCATTCAGGACAATGTTTATAGCCATCTCTAGCAGCTAATCTAAATTGCCCAGACTGTTATCAGTAGAGAAGGTTGAAAACAGAACGTCTGTTCACTTATCCCCTAAAGTAATTGTCAGCTTTCAAAGCACCTATAGAGGAAAATTGAGCAAGGAAATCACTATTTTAGCGGGTAACAGTATCATGTAACATCAGAACTCAGGACTGCAGATGGAAGAACATGGTGAAGACACTTGGCAGGGAATGATGCGGCCATCCAGTTGTGCAGGATAAAGTAGCACAGTTTGGCAATGATGTTACTGTCACCTCAAATTATACTTATGAGAGAACTTCAAAATACTAGTAGAAAAGTGGAACTGAAATTCAAGTTCATTTTGGTGACAAAATATTTTGAAATCCACATATAGTTCTTTCATAATATGAATTTTCATGAAATTTTTAAGATTTATTTATTTTATTTGAAAGGCACAGTTACAGAGAGAGAAGGAGAAACACAGAGATCTTCCTTCTGCTGGTTCACTCCCCAAATGGCCATGATACCTGGGGCTGGGCCAGGCTGAAGAGAGGATCCAGGAGCTTCATCTGGGTCTCCTACGTGGGTAGCAGTGGCCCAAGCACTTGGATATTCTTCTGCTTTCCCAGGTGCATTTTCAGGGAGCTGGATCAGAAGTGGAGCAGCTGGGACTCAATCTGGCACACATATGGAATGCCAGCATTGCAGGCAGTGGCTTAAACAGGCCACTTATCTTTTTATGTTTTCCTTTTATATTTCAGAAGCAGAGAGAGAGTTAGAAAGTCAAATAGGGTTTCCATCTTCTGGTTCACTCTCCAAATGCCTGCAATGGGAGGGTCCAGGCTGGGCTGAAGCCAGGTCTTCTATGTGGGGGCAGGAACTAAGATACTTTTTTTTTAAGATATATTTTATTTATTTGAAGGGTAGAGTGACAGAAAGAGAGAGAATTTTTCTTCCTCTGGTTCACTTCCCAAATGGCCACAACAGCCAGTGCAAGGCCAGACTGAACTCAGGAGTCTGGAACTCCATCCAGGACTCCTATGTGGATGCAGGGGTCCAAGAATTTAAGTCATTTTCCATTGTTTTCCCAAGTATTTTAGCAGGGAGCTGGATTGGAAGCAGAGCAGCTGGGACTCAACCTGGTCTTCTAATGTGGGGTGCCAACATCCAGAGTAGCAGCAACGTAACCCACTGTGCCACAATGCTGACCTAAGGAACCCAAATCCTTGAGCCATCAACAGGCCTTCCAGGGTGAGCATTAGCAAGAAACATTAGCAAGAAGCACTCTGATGTGGGCCATGGATGTCTTAACTGATAGGCCAAACACCAACACCTAAACCTCATATTTAATTCTGTTTTCTTCAATCAAAGCAATACATGACAAGCCACAGCCAGCATTATATTGAATGGGGAAAAGTTGGAAGCATTTCCACTAAGATCTGGAACCAGATGAAGATGCCTACTTTCTGCATTGCTATTCAATATAATCCTGGAAGTTTTAGCCAGAGCTATTAGGTAAGACACATAAATCAAGGGGATACAAACTGGAAAGGAGGAAGTCAACCTATCCACATACTATTTGAAGTTGCTTCATTGGATTACCAGGTAGGTTACTTGTAATTTCCTTTTCATCCTCCCGATACTTTTCCTGCTCATCCTCCTGATATTCTCCCCATTTCTGCAGTAGCAAAAGAGGTATGATATTTCAAGATCATCTCCTAGGGCTGGCATTGTGGCACAGTGGATAAAGTCACCACCTGCGATGCAGGCATCCCATATGGACACCAGTTTGTATCCTGGCTGCTCCACTCTGATCCAGCTTGCTGCTAATGGCCTGGCCATGCTAATGGCCTGGCTCAGCACTGGCCTTGTAGCCATCTGGGAGTGAACCAGAGGATGGAAGCTTTCTCTCTCTGTCTTTGACTCTCCCTCTCTGATACTCTTTCAAATGAATAAATCTTCTAGTTAACTTGTGGCAGAGAAAATGACAACAGTGCCAAGGTGTCCATGAGTGATGCATTAAGGAGAGAAAGAGCAGCCTCAGCAGCAAGGATGTGAGTGTGGCAGGACCAGGAGCAGCCATGGCCCCTGTGCCCCCTACTGGTGTGCCAGGGTAACACATGAGATGAAAACGTGGTTTAACAGTGAATTCCCTCAGGGGTGCTACTACTGCTGCTTCTCTCACTTGGGGCATTAATTATGTGTTGAAATGATCAGCTAGGACCTAATCCATCGTGGATGATGTGTGTTGGCACATCAGGTGGTGATGCCAGCCTACTGACTTCTTACTTCAGATGATTACTGCTAACTAGCATGGGTCAAAAAAAAACATCATTATGAATACTTTCATTGTTCAGCAGATGTTCCTCAGAAAGCCTTTCTGGTCTGGTACCAACTGCCATACAATCTACTCAGCCAGTCTTCCAACAATGTTATTTAAAAAGCCCATTTTTTAAAGGTTTTCTAGAATTAGTTAAATTCAAGAAGATGCTATCTTATTTAAAATAGAAATTTCTTTCCATCCCCAGGTAAAACATAGGCATCCGAAGTTTCCACAAAAGCATTCAACATTCAAATGACAAACATTTCCATCACTTTGGGAAAACTTTGAGTGAGCCTGTCCAATAACCACTTTGTGTGGTCACTGTTATTTTGACTATGCCACATGGCTTTACTCCGAAATAAACTTCGGCCATACCATTACATCAAAATGACCACAGGAAAGAAAACATAAAGAGGAAAACAAAATCTATCTATCAGGAAATAACAAGCAATGTGGGCATTTTAAGATCACTGATGTAAGCCGGCGCCGTGGCTCAATAGGCTAATCCTCCACCTTGCGGCGCCGGCACACCGGGTTCTAGTCCCAGTTGGGGCGCCGGATTCTGTCCCGGTTGCCCCTCTTCCAGGCCAGCTCTCTGCTATGGCCAGGGAGTGCAGTGGAGGATGACCCAGGTGCTTGGGCCCTGCACCCCATGGGAGACCAGGAAAAGCACCTGGCTCCTGGCTCCTGCCAGGATCAGCGCGGTGCGCCGGCTGCAGCGGCGGCCATTGGAGGGTGAACCAACGGCAAAGGAAGACCTTTCTCTCTGTCTCTCTCTCTCACTGTCCACTCTGCCTGTCAAAAAAAAAAAAAAAAAAAAAAAAAAAAAAAATCACTGATGTACTGAGGATGGCTTCTAATATCAAGGATTGAAAAGCAGAATTAACCCCAGACACCATAAAACTGTTTTCACAGTTGTCAGAGGTCCCAGTGGATGAGGAATCCAGCTGAATAAAACAAAGGAAAAAGTGGCTGGTAATATGAGTTGACATCAAAAGTTTTTTGGAATTCCAGACTTGAGCAGACAATTTGACAAAGAAAAGTGTTGGAAAGCAATGTAATAGAATGTTACATTCTTCATCCCTTTGGGCTTAAATAAAGTATGTGTTTAAGCTTACCTACAAATTTTAACCAGAAAATTAACACTTAATGAGAGGTCAATCTTCCCTGAAGGATAACCTAAAACAGAAAGTTTAAATGTTTAAGCTTTAAAATGTTTAAAAGTGTGATGGTAATTTTCTCTTGATTCAAGGAAGTGGTTCTAGAAATAGACATGTTTCATTTATAATTAAAACTATGGTATACAAATAATATTTATACATATTATGAAAAAAGGAAATAGAGATTTAGGATAATTAGAAAGAAACAGAAAGTAAGATATATTAAAGCAAAATTTTGTAATGTCTTGTCTAAGTATTATAATACTTTGGTTGAATTGGCAAAACCCCTTCTATAGTGGGTAGAAGTGTTCCTCAAACTATTTTGGCTAAATTCTGCTCATGGTGAGTTGACTTTTATAGTTTTCAATTGGCAAGGTTATTTATATAGTGAGAAAGAAATTCAATACTTTGGAACTACAGCATATAGATGATATACCTTTTAAAAAAAACACCAACCACAGCAAACTTCTGACATTCGGTTTTCAAGTGGTGTGGTCCACAGAGAGAATGCTCTGATGACTTGAACTTCAATTTCTCAAGTGCCTATAGTGGTTGTTTCTCATCATAAATGAATCAAAGCTCAAACTAATATTAGTTCCCTGCCACCTCTTCATTCTTGGTTGTTGAAGGGACAAGGCCAGTCCCTAGAATCAAAATCAAAGTTGTATGTGGTACGGTCAAGCCAAATGTCAGCAGGCTGTCCTGTGGACAGCAGGACGGATGTCCATATGTGTGTTTGCAGCACATCTCTTCATTCACACACAATATTAGTAGACCTCCATGACCCTAAACTCTCACAAGTTTACATATTGAAAAGCTAAGGTTACAATATGTATCTCCCCATAATATTGGGGGAAGAAAAGATACATTCAAATAGAACTTATATAACTGTCTATTAAAAATCTATTTAAATTTGCTCACCATATATACATACACACACATTTATATATGCATGTTTTAATTGAAAGTGTCCTTTCTTTTTTATTTATTTGACAGATAGAGATATAGATAGTGAGAGGGAAAGACAGAAAGAAAGGTCTTCCTTCGGTTGGTTTACTCCCCAAATGGCCACTATGGACGGCGCTGCGCGGATCCAAAGCCAGGAGCCAGGTGCTTCTTCCTGGTCTCCCATGCGAGTGCAGGGGCCCAAGCACTTGGGCCATCCTCCACTGCCCTCCCAGGCCACAGAAGAGAGCTGGACTGTAAGAGGAGTAGCCGGGACTAGAACCCAGTGCCCGTATGGGATGCTGGGGCCGCAGGTGGAGGAGCAACCAAGTTAGCCACGGCGCCGGCCCAGAAGTGTCCTTTCTTTCAACAAATGTGTGTGTGTGGCCTTCAGGTAATCCTGTATTTAGCAAATATATATTGAATATTTGTTGTATTTTAGAAACTATATTTGACCCTGGCAATACAGCAGTGACTGAGTTAGAGAATCCGCTGCTTTGGATTTCATGATCTTGTAGTACACAGATTTTTAAGTATCCAATCACCCTGTGATATGCTGAATTCAGTAATCACTGAAATTTCAGTAGAGGAAGTGATGTGTCATAGCTAAGAAACAAAGGATGAGTGAAAGTCAACTAGACAAGAGCACAAGTAGTGATGGAGTGGCTTATATTTAGATAAAAGTATTTTTAATAACAGCATTTTTCAAACTTTGCTTAGTATTCAGCAGTGCACTCAACATAGTGGACCCCTGTTCTCAGGGGTGCACATTCTGTTTGGGGCAGCAGACAAAATGAAACCAATCAAAAACCCTACAATCATTTTACATGGTCATGTTGCTACAAAAGACACAGACTGGTATATAGTGCAGATTTTTGTTCACCTCCCTAAAGTTATTTTTCCTCTGCTTTTTAAAAAGGGGATTTACTCATTCCTCTTGCATCTCAGGTGCTTCTGGGGAAGCTGATGTACTCCTTCATACCTGGTATAAACTTAATTGTCCTAAAGGTAATTCCATCCCTTTGCAAGCAATTTGGTTGATTGATTCAAACCTAACTAAAGAAGTCATTACATTCACTTGACCTTGGAGTTTAAGCAGGAATGGTAAAGCAATAAAGTTCTAGGCAATGAAACTTGAGGGAAGATTATTACTCAAATCTACAAGGTTGAGAAAATATCAGGCAGTGGAGGATGGCCCAAGTGCTTGGGCCCTGCACCCGCATGGGAGACCAGGAGGAAGCACCTGGCTCCTGGCTTCGGATTGGCACAGCACGCCGGCCGTAGCGGCCATTTGGGGGGTGAACCAATAGAAAAGGAAGACCTTTCTGTCTCTCTCTCTCACTGTCTACTCTGCCTGTCAAAAAAAAAAAAAAAAAAAAAAAAGGCTGATGGGTGAGAAAAGAGGTGTTGTGCTATGGGTTCAGCTGTCACTGGGTTACCCACATCCCATGTGAAGTGCTAGTTCAAATCCCAGCTACTCTGCATTTCTGATAGAGCTCCCTGCTAATGATCCAGGGAAGGCAGCAGATGATGGCCCAAGTACCTGTGTGAGAGTCTAGAGTGGAGGCACAGGTCCCTGATTTTGGATTGGCCTGCACTTGAGGAGTGAACCAGCAAATGCAAGATCTCTCTCTGTGTCACTCTGCTTTTCAAATCTTAAGAGAAGAAAATGCAAAGAGAGGGTGGGAGAGCAGGGAGCAGGGTGGGTTCTGAAGTACACCAGGTGCTCAAGGACTTTGTTTCTGAAGAGATATTTAAGGTGAGACAAGAAGTCAGCCATCTAAGTCCTGGGGAAAAGAATCCTTCCAGGAAACACAACAATACAATAGCTGCAAGGAGCAACTAAGAGGAAGGAGGCGCGAGGCCCTAATTGAACACTGTTCCGATGATAAAAAACTAAAGCACAGAAAACAACTTGTGAGACATGTGGAGTGGGTCAGAATTCATTTTAAGAGCCACTAAAGCATTTGAAGCTTGGGGATAACAAATTGTCTTTTCCCTTCTATGTAATATTAAATCTGATGCTTTCAACTGCCAGTAAAATGTGTTATGTGGTTTACTGAACCACATTTCATTTTGAAGTGCTAAGAAAGTTAAAATGGAATTAGCATCATTCTTTCTTATGGCAAGTAAACTTGTCTTATGTCAAAAATATTAGATGACAGGAATTTCTTGCAGAACATAATCGCATTCAGTTTGTAAAATCAGTTAATAAGAAGATCCAAGAAGGTATAATTTTAAAGAAAAATAAGTGGAATCTGTAAAATGTGTCTTATGTTTAATTTTTGTACAAATCAAAATAAATTGTTTTAGAATATGTATACCAAAGGCTGCTCTTTGTTTGTTTAAATTACTCCCCTTTTTTAAGAGAACATCATAAAGAATAGATAATTGAGATCATTAAGAATGCACAGCTTATAGAATCAGAGACAAATTTACTGAAAAATAGCTTTTCTAAATGTAAATAGCTTTTCTAAATTTCTAGATTGCTACTTCAAGTTCTATATTACAAATGTTTCTTTAACTACTCAGCTGTTTAGTAAAACATTCACTATGACAACCTGTTTATTTGCACAAACATCTACCAAATTCCTCGGTGTCTAATGTACTCTGCTAGGGACTTAGAAGAAAAGTACAAAATGTAAAGAATATTCTCTCTCTGATATATTATCATCTAACATATCTTTGAGAGGAATGTATATGCGTATTTGATATGTCTATATATATGTACAGAATTAAGCATAATATAAAATGGTGAAAGAATATTGAAAGAGGTAGAAAAAGGGATTACAAAGATATCACTTTTGACAAAGAATCATTAAAAGTATCATGGACTGGCACATAAGAAGTGTCTGCATCCATAAACCAGGTCCTCAGGGGCACAGACAAGGGTTCTGAGGAATTTTGATTACGTAGTAGATTTTTTCAGGACAATAGGATCATTCATGTCTGATTCATCGCTGCTAATCTCAGGGAACAGATCCCAGTTAGCCTCACCATTGCAAGTTCCAACTGCCCACGTTTCCACTGCTGCATGTGTAAACTAAGGTCAAATGGCTGAAGTGTAGTTCCTGATGCTGAGCATCCAGAGTGGGAAAACA